>NC_044207.1:33370862-33482244 GCF_900880675.1 Sparus aurata
AGAGGGCACTTTGACACGCTTTTTTGGCTCCCAAGAGGGCACTTTAGCACACGTTTTGGCTCCCAGGAGGGCACTTTAGCACACGTTTTGGCTCCCAAGAGGGCACTTTAGCACACGTTTTGGCTCCCAGGAGGGCACTTTAGCACACGTTTTGGCTCCCAGGAGGGCACTTTAGCACACGTTTTGGCTCCCAGGAGGGCACTTTAGCACATGTTTTGGCTCCAAGGAGGACACTTTAGCACACGTTTTGGCTCCCAGGAGGGCACTTTAGCACACGTTTTGGCTCCCAGGAGGGCACTTTAGCACACGTTTTGGCTCCCAGGAGGGCACTTTAGCACGTTTTGGCTCCAAGGAGGACACTTTAGCACACGTTTTGGCTCCCAAGAGGGCACTTTAGCACGTTTTGGCTCCAAGGAGGACACTTTAGCACACGTTTTGGCTCCCAAGAGGGCACTTTAGCACACGTTTTGGCTCCCAAGAGGGCACTTTAGCACGCGTTTTGGCTCCCAGGAGGGCACTTTAACACGCGTTTTGGCTCCCAGGAGGGCACTTTAGCATGCGTTTTTCAACAATTGAGCCACTTGTGCACATCACTGGTTGGAAGAACATCCTGGTTTAGATTCAAATATCAGTTGTGGTTCTTAAAAATATGGCCATTATTTATTGATGCCACAAAACCAGATGGAAACAATCTCAGGTGTCCTTAAAAATACCTTGTGGTGTGACAACTGCCTGAACTGAACTCTATCTTGTTTGCTGAGTTATTTTGTGTTAAGCTGAGAGCAGTAAACAAACAGTGTGTTGTCATCTTTTCAGTTCAGCTTGTGATCTCGGGGCTTCCGAGCTTCGATTGTTTTTTCCTCGTCTCAAATCAAGTCTTCAGCTGATCCAGTTATTTAGCTGCTAACAGCAAACACATTTTACTGTGAAGCTCCAGAGGAGATGACAACTACATTTTAAACTTTTCTGTGAACTTTAGACAGATTTAAAGCGATGACGAGGAATTGGACAAAAGCGCTACGACGCCTGCTGCTGCTGTCGTACAGATCTGAGCTCACGCCCTCTTGGTGGCGTGTTCATTTGTTTTGGAGAGACTACAGGATGGATTTGTGATTTTATATGTGATTGGACCCGAGCACAGGCGTTTATGATAACTATATAAAAACATCAGTCTGTTACAGGTCGTTTATAATCATCAGAGGAATCAGAGACTGTTTCATGAACAATGAAAAGTCCCTCGTTGTCACTTTAAGAAAAAAAGGACTCAGCAATAAATATCCTCACTAAAACCACAACTTGACAATCTGCACACGTTAAATTAAACGGTGACGGCTGCTGGTTCACAGGTTCTGTGGCAGTGTTCAATATGCTAAATCGAGGGCTGACGAAATAAAAGAATCCAGCCAGAAGAGCAAGTGGCAGATGTGAATGAATTGAAGTGAGATTGTAATATTTAACGATGTGTCCGTCCTGTGTAACCTCACACTTCCTGCCTCTCCTCCTTCACAGAACAGACTCGAGGATCTGCTCATTAAGTCGCAGGAAGACCATCAGAACCGGCTGGCGTGTTCCCATTAACACGGAGACGATCCCCGAGGTGATGAAGGAATATATGCACTGTGATTATATGTGGATTAAGTGAAGGCTGTATTTCCATTAAATCATGGAAGATTAGATGTTTTGATTGGACTGTTAGGAGCAGGAGAAGAGAGAGAGGACACAACTGGAGGATTGGAATGAGAGATAAGCTGAATGTCATGATTGGATTTTTAACTGTCAAGAGCAACGAGGAAATTAGAGATGTTCTGATACCAGTTTCTCCTTCCCGATACCGATCCGATACCAGTGCATCTTCAAGAAAAGAAAAGGAAGAAGCATATTCTCTTAAAACATCCTCTTCCTCCCACTGTCTCATAAATTTGGGGGGAGCAGTGTCGTCGTGCTCGTTGGAACGACGCCTCTTCAAATGCTTAATAAGTTTGCCGGAGCTGAAAACTCGTTCCGTCCCTCCAAACTACGTCCTTGCATCGTGAACGTGTCGCTGTGTTACTGGTGGTGCTGAGAACAGCTCTGATTATCTGTTCAATCAACCTGTGACTGTATTTCCTGACGATAAACCGTTTACAGCGCTGTGAATATTCACTGCCGTCTCTGAAGCGGAGTGAAGCCTTCTTACGACACAGAACCTCTTAAAGAGGCGGTCGGGGGGGTAAACACCAGAGACGTGACCCAACAGTTAGCGTCAATGAACCGCGAGGTAATCCGTCTCCAAGCTGAACAAAGTTGTTTAAGTTAGCCCGAAGCCCGACGGAGCGTAAAGAACAGAGGTTGAAGATCAGCGAACATCCTGCGAGTCCTCCGGAGTCGACACGGACGGTTTGTTTTGATGTAGGACGAGCGGTTCTCCTCTGTGAGGTCGAGCGCCTCGTCGCTGGAGGAGCAGCAGGTCTTCTGAAGGACAAGTTCTGGTGATCTACGGCGCGTCGTCTGGAGGACACGTCTGCTGTGATGTTCCTGACCCTGCTGCGCTCACATGCACGTCACACTGCTGAACTCAAACTCAGTTCTGACAAAGGGAAAGCTCTCTCTGCACCGGCATCACTTAACAAAGATATATTCATGTGCTCATCATGTCCACAGCCGCTGAAGGTCGTTCTCAAGGTGGATCTTTCGTGTGTAGGATGACATGTTGAAGCTAAACAGGAGAACATAGAGAGTACATTTGTTTTTTTGGGAACTGATAATTACATCAGCGCTCAGGTTTGCGCAGCAGGTTTGAAACATGTCACCAAATTAACACCTGTGCTCTCCAAAAACAGTCCAAACAAACCCGAACCCGTCCGACACACACTGCCAGTTCCTCTGACACAGTAAAGACAGCCTGTCGAGGATTTCACCACTCCTGATGCCTGCGGCCATGTTTCTATGAGCAGGTCCTCATCCCTGCAACCCCCCCGACACGGTAACAGATGAGTTTTCTGTTTTACTGTCTCGTACATTTTACTGTTGTCTGTTCAGGATGTGCAGCGACACACTGGAGGTTTGATCCGAGCCTCTCGTGTCCACGTTGGGTCTCATCACAGAACCATGTCGATATAATGACACCCAGCAGACGCCGTCCAGGGTCGGATCACATCCTAAACCCCTTAATTCCTCCACATGTGATGGAAGGAAGTTGTCGGCACTTTAGGTAGAGAAATGCATCAGTGGAAGAAAAGGAAGAAGAAGAAGAAGAAGAAACACGAGGAGGGATTCAAAAAAGAAAAAGAAAAAAAAAAAGACAGGATCCAAAAATAGCTTTTTGTTCACATGGAAACCACCAGGATGAGAGAGAGAGGAGAGGAGGCCGCGGTGAGAGAGGGGAAGAAAGGATGGATGATAAGAGGAGAGTGAATACGATGAAGAGAGGAGAGAAGAGGAGGTGGTAGGAAGTGATGGAGGAGGAGAGAAAGAGGAAGAAAAGGAGGATGTGAGAGGAGACTCTTTTGAATATTGTTGAAAACTTTGACAATATTTTGCTTTGTTGCGTCTCGAACACCTTCAGCAGGTCTTTAAGAGACTTTTCTGCTTAAACAGAAGTGAGTGATCGCTGTGTGCAGGTGCGTGGGCGAACACAAGGTGAAACAGCTTCACCTCGGGCAGGAGGAGCTGCAGACGCTGCTGAGGGAGGATTCTGCCACCACGCAATTAAAACTCTTATTTTGATTCACTTCTTTCCATTCAAGACACAAACACACATGTATGTCCTCGTTTCCTCACGACAACACTACGAGTCAGCCTAGAACAACTTTCATTTACATCATTAATCCTCAAACTGTCTGATTATTTCCAGCTGACATTATCAGATATATTCAGTGTGGTCTCAGACCTTTTGGGTTTGTTAGTTGGGGGCTTATTTCCCTGCCTGTCTTAAAGGGATATTCCGGTGTAAATTTAATCCATGGTCTAAATCACCGTGAAACTGTGTTAGACTCCCTCTCGAGAGATCAAGTTAGCAGACCGCTAATTTACGGAGTTTTATCAACCTCAGAAACGACCGCACGACAACAATACACTGCAGTAAATGGATCCAAATATAAACCGCCACCAAAAAGCCACAAATAATGCTCAGAACAGCACCAAACTTCAGCAACAGTACAAATAGGGTCTCAGCACATAGTCCGGGGCATCTCACCTCCGCTAGCTTAGCTGGATTTCTACTGAAAAGCTGACTAAATTTACCACTCTTCTGCAGCAGCTTCCTGTTGACGGGAAGTCCCGACGAGTCGATTACCGAGTGCAGTAGAGTTCCGCGGCTCATGGATGAAAATGTCTGATTATGACTCCATGGAAAAGCAATCAAAGTTCATATGTGTCTTACCTGCCAGTTTATAACAGTTATTATCGAGAGCGGACAGGGAAAAGAACGGAATTGAGCATTTCTAACTGCACTCGGTAATCGTCGCGTCGGGACTTCCCCGACCCGGAAGCTGATGGAGGAGAGTTGAAATCTGTTTTTAGCTTTACAATAGAAATCCAGCTAAGCTAGCGGAGGTTAGATGCCCCGGACTATGTGCTGAGACCCTATTTGTACTGTTGCTGAAGTTTGGTGCTGTTCTGAGCATTATTTGTGGCTTTTTGGTGGCGGTTTATATTTGGATCCATTTACTGCAGTGTATTGTTGTCGTGCGGTCGTTTCTGAGGTTGATAAAACTCCGTAAATTAGCGGCCTGCTAACTTGATCTCTCGAGAGGGAGTCTAACACAGTTTCACGGTGCGTTAGACCATGGATTAAATTTACACCGGAATATCCCTTTAAGACATTTTTGAACTAATCTATGGAGTTTTAAAACAGGCACTTTAATCAGCCTATATTTTGTCTGGCAGAGAGGTCAAGTGGTTAATTCTACTCTGATTTTGTGCTTTTCGCAATTATTTATTCCGTTTCTCCTTCTTAAGTGTTTAATGGGAGGTCGCGTATTCAAGGAACCTCTCAGGCAGACAACATGGTTACTAAAGATCTGTTACGAGAGGAAAAACTAAGATGAGATGTGGGATGAGAGCAGAACAGAGAGGAGAAGGAGGAGAATGAAGACGAGAATAACAAACAGACAGTACAGATGAGCTGACGGGGGGAACGTGGAGAACAGAGTATTAAGCTTCCTCTCCTGCCTCGCTGATCTTTGCCATAGATCTCCGTGGTGAACGCAGCGCTCTCAGTCCCAGGAGACGACGAGGAGGCGCAGAAAACTCCTCAGTGACACATTGCAAGGATTTCCTCCTCCACCTGGACTACAGGCCTCAGTCTGAGGATTGAACCAATATAATGAGGTCTGAGGTGTGTGGAGGCGTAAGGAGGGCGGAGGCTTTAACTCCCAGGATCGAGCTGGAGGTTTATGTTCCTTCAGCTGACACAAGAGATCCACAGCGACTTACATCAGATCCAACAGAGAGATTTACTTTAGATCCCGACTCTGCTCGCACCGCAAGCAGCGAATTGAATCGAATAAAAAAAAAGGTCAAACAAAGAAACTAGAGCAACGCAGAAGAGGTCAACAGATGGAGCTAGTTCGGACCGGAGCGGTAACATCCATCCTTCAACGCCGGGACAAACAGACACAAACAAAGAAATATCTTCACGTAGAACACCTGCCGAATTAACAAGAAGGTCCAAATAATGCAGAATGAGTCAGAGACAGAGTTTCACAGAGTTTATAAAGTGTCTCCAACTCAACAACTCACTAAACTGACACATTTGTTAAGGGAGTCTGGGGACTTTCTCCACGGGGACAAAGAAGTAGCCTATATTGTTACTGTTTAGTGTCTTTGTAACATGTGACATGTTTAGATCAATAAAACGTGGGCACGGTCAAAATCTAGTCAGTTAAGTTCCCCGAGCTTCTGTTAAAGTCACTGATAGTCTACTGTGATGTTAATGAATCAGTGTTTCCACTTTACTGGCTGATTGTTTCCACAGGCTGTTTGCTGCTTCGCTGCATTAACCTTGAGCACCTCCCGGACTTGTACTCCTGCTCAGCTCACTAAACTCTCCTCGTTTCCTGAGACGAGACAATAAAGTTTAAAAAAACCAAAAAACCAAGTGGAGACAGCAGCCGGCTGTGTGAGTAATAAATCTCCTGCTGTCCACGGAGCGCTGCTCAGGTATGATAAGAGAAATGTTTGTGAGGGGGATAAAAGGTGCAGAGATACAGAAAAAAAAAGGTATTTTTTCAAACTTGAGTTATGATCAGGTGAAACTCAAGGGCAGCACAGTGAAGTGAGTTTCATTTTCCTCCCTCTCATTGTTAAATCCTGCACACAGCATCACAGTGAAAAGAGTTCTCTCACCTCTCTTCATAAATCTCAATGTTAGGTTTGTCAGCTCTGCATGTTTCTCATTCCTCTGTGTTTCCTAACAGGCAGTGGATGGTGAGCTGGCCTCCTTTATCAATGACAGCAGCAGGTGAGATTTCAACTGTTGGTCTGCTGATGACAATCGCAGTCATCCAGACTTTGATATTTATTGACTACTGAAGCAGTTCGTTTTTAGTCAATAAGATGTCAGAAAATGGTGAAAAATATCGCGTTGAGTGTTTGCAAAAACCCAGAATCTACTAATGAAACGATGCGATTCGTTGTTGCAGCTCTGGATTAAACTAAACTGAACTGTGACTGTACAACACAACTGTGGGACGTCTGTCAGCAGCTTCAGGATCAGTGATGCGTGCAATCGATCCATTAACGTTCAGCTACGAGGACGTATTGTTCACGTTGCCTCCTCCTGTCTGCACGTCTCAAGACAGCCGGCTAGGAGCTAAAACTGCGACATCTGATCTAGACGAGGCTCACGAGGACGTTTGATGGTGTGCAGAAAATGTTTGCAGGGGATTCTGGAGGTTTACAGTCTCAGTGACACTGGTTCTGATACTGGATGTGGAGGCTTAAATTCAGCCTGAGGATCACAGAGCAGAGCGACGACAGAGAGGAAGAGTCGGGATGGATTTACCCCGAACACACACAAACACACAGCAGTTTGAAAAGGGAAGAGAGCAAATGTTAAAACGGATGTTATGTTCCTGGTTTAGCACCAGACGTCACTGTGTGTTGTAGCTTCTGTGTGATTTACAGCTTTATGTTCCATCAGAGGTGAATTCTGGGATATCAGAGTCACTGTGAGCTGCTCTGGAAACAACAACCTTTATTTTCTGAGGTGGAGGAAAGTTCGATGTTGCAGGTGAAGTGGTTTACTCCACTGATTGCCTCCAGCGCTGCATGTATAATTGATTGGCTTGGAATTATTGTGTGTCGAGGTTTGGCCCTTTTATAAGGTCGCCTCATACAGCAGAACGGTCCTCACCTCAGGAAACCTCTCACTTCTCTCCCCTGCAGCTCTGAATTCACGGAGGAGAATATCAGTAAAAACACTAAACAAGCGCGTCCAGAACTCTGTGTGTGATCAGTACCTGTCCAGGTCTTCGCTGTCCTGCATGTTGAACAGCATGGACGGGATCAGCTTGTCCATGTGCTGAGGCTCCCAGATGATGGCCTGCAGCTCGTCGTTCACCGTCTTCCTCACCACGCCCTGCAGACCTTTGATCCCCGCCACTCGGATCCTGAAACAGACACACACGACGTCTTAGACACAGAAACGTCCTCAATGAAAAGGACATAAAACTGCTTCTGTATGGAAACAGAAAAAGCAGCACGAAGGAGACTGTCCTGATTGGACAAGCAGCAGGAGCCGTTTGATCTTGAATTCTTCTAAGTGTGACTGTCATCTCAAGCATCACGACATCACGGGTCATTTGCTCAAAGGCTGCATTTTTAATGGAGGACAGTGACCTCATGCTATCTGTAAAAAAGGATTTGTGTATGAGTTTGGACCGGTGAAGACTTGGGTTGCGTCTCCTCCTCATGCGTCGCTGTCAGGGGTCAAATGGTTTCTATTGATCAAACTCAACTAAAAAGCTCACGTGAGTCGTTTTTTAAATGCAGCAATTATCAACACAGTTTTCTCTTCAGGTGTAACAACGTGTTGCTAACACTTAATGATTCATCAGGTCTTTAAAACTACTCACGTTAGCATGCTACAGAATCTGTTAGCATCTAAAAAGGTGCAACATGTAAGAATTGGCCACGTCGCAAATTCATACTCCGGACCAATAGGGGGCAGCAAATCATCAGAGTGACTGCTAACTATAGTTGACATTAGCTAGCTAGCTCTGTTAGCCATGCAGCTAGCAGACGAGATGGAGAGCTCAAAGCAGTAGGAGTGTGTTTTCAACAATATTCTGACATATTGAACCTCTAACATTCCCTAAAACCTGATTTGTTGTATATATTAAAACATTCATGCTACATCTCATTGGTATCTTCTTCTTCTGGGGAATCTATGGCTGCAGAGTTAGCTTCAACATAACGCGACATTTGGTACATTAGAAATTTTAAACGTGCTGTGAACATGGTGGAATAATTCTGATGAGCATGCTACACAAACAAATATGCTCCAGTTAGCATGTTCAGCAACATTCAGCGCTAGGAATTTAACATTTTTACACTAATGTTTGGCTCGGTATGATAAAATGTTAGCATGCTCAGCAGATCCAGACACCTCCTCTTGTATGCTTGTTGGACCAAACGATCACGTGATGATGTGATGAGCTCATTTCTTGAGCCATGCGGATATTCTGCTAAAAAAAATTAAAAAAATATCTGGGAACCCTAAATTCCTTCCTTCCCCTCTTTGATCCTGTATCAGCTAACGTCATGACTCAGTGCAGCTGAACTGATCTGGTGCTCCTGAAGCTGCAGAGCTGACTCACTACCAACTTTGACTTCCAACTTTTCTCTGACTTCTGAGGAGAAAATATCAAAGTAATAACACTTGGTTTGATTAAAACTGTCCAGCACTAACACACACACACACACAAACCAACAAACACACACATACACATAAACATCCTGCAGTCTGCAGAGCACGACTGCTCTCAGGACCAATCACAGCGCAGCGATTCTGACTTCCCCATCGGCTATTTCTGTCTCTCCTCTCTATTTCTGACATAAAGCCCGGTATGAGCAATAATATGAAAAACAGGGTGGTCGACCTCGCCTCAGGCCTAATCCAATAACCACCGGAGAAATTCTATTTGGGGAATTCCTCTCTACCTACAGCGAGACGCCGCCGAATGGAATAATGAAATACAGGCGGAAAAAAAAAGGCAAAGTGAGGAGTCACACTGTTTACAGCGCTGAGCCTCAGAGGTATCAAGCCAAGTTGAAAATAAAGCCAGCATGCACACGCTCCCTCATACATACAAATGGAGATGTGAGTGCATTTCTATGCAGAGCAGCTCGCACGCCTGCACAAACACAACTCGCTGCTGCAGCCAGCCGCAGTGATGCTGGAGGAGGGAAGTTATTTCTGCCACGTATGAGAGAGAGAAGTCTTCAGGTATTGTTTTAATTCACTGCAGATGTGTACAACAGTCAGAGGGTGGGCGTCTCAGTGGGAGGGAACATCTTGTGAAGTGCTGCGTGGTGTCAGAGCCTGACCCGGGCCTCTCCGACACCACCGCCACCAACCACCGCCACCACCACCAACCGCCACCGCCGGGCTATTTTTACCGACTGGCTGCTGAGGGAGTTTCTCCGTCTTCCAAACAATGAAAAATGATATTTGCATGACATCTGGCTGGCTTAACAGGCTCATTAACAACAGAAGCAAACTGCTGATGTGAAATTGCTCCACGTACAGAGTGACAGATAGCATGTGGAGGAAATTGGTATTTTGTACGAATGAGCCTGTTTTGCATGAAGCCGTCCTTTATTTCCACTTTAATAAAAGAGCCTTTAGAATTTTCACCGGCTCAATTACTTTACTGCCATTATCGTTTGGCTTTTCCATGCAGACCTTTCATAAATTGGCGTGCTCCCACTGAATAATACCTGGCCACAACAGAGAGCTCACTCACTGTGTGTAGAAGAAAATCAGATACGAGATCTTTCATATTCAGCATTCTGTCCAAAGAAGAAGCATCAATCCAATTTACTTCAGCGTTATTTATCCCTGTGAGGTATCAACAGATACTGCTGAACAACAGAGAATGTGATCATCTGCTAATCCTTTGTGACGTTCTCAACAACAGACAGGACGAAGACAACATGTTAAATGTTTTTACCTCATTTACTGGATGGATTTCTGTAAATATCTGCTCATTCTGAATGTGATGGCTGCAACATGTTGGTCAGTATACGTAGAAGACAACCTGTTTCCTCTGAGGTGGGCGCCAATCTGCTGCAAATTACTTTCATTATCATTATTTTTAAAATCATGAACTTAAATGTATGTTTTGCTTCCTTTTCATCATTACATGTTAATATTATCAAGCTATGAACTCAGATAATAAAAAGTCCTGAAGACAACCGGTATCTTTTGAGGTGAAACATATTTTTGCATGTTACTTAAACTCGAGTCGACGTCATGAATCGATCAGCACACCTTTAATACGACCTCTCCTGTTTCTGTTGTTTAGGTTTCACACGAAAAGCTCGGCTTTGTCTGAACCGAGGTCGTAGATAACAGGAAGAAAAATATCTTATCATAGGAAACTGAAATGCCTGACACTTAAAATCTGTGTGCTGAACCGGTAATACACTAATTAAATTCCAAACAATAATCTGAAAGGATAGAAAACCAAAAACAATATCAGCAACGAGACTCAACGTTCATCTCATGTTGAAACTGTATCAGAGCGGTTCTGATCCAAGCTCACAGCAGAGCTGGTACTTTTAGAGATTCTCTCCGGTGCCGGAGGAGTTCTGATATTCATGTTGGACTTGGTGATGTTGCTGCATCCCTGATCTCGTGTTTTAATGAGTTACATTTTCATTAATAATGGGAATAATGCCTCAGAGGAGATGAGGATTAGGAGTTGGGTCATCTGGGAGCAGAGCTGCTGCTCGTTGGCGTTGAAAGGAGCCAGCTGAGGTGGTTCTGGCGTCTTGTTAGGACGCCTCCTGGCCGCCTGAACCGGAGCAGAGCCCGGGGCGGACCCAGAACACGCTGGAGGGACTTTATAAGGCAACAGATTTATTATCTCAGGAACGCTCATCGCTTATCTCAGGAAGGACAGCTACTGTATACAGTATGCTTATTTTTATTCTAATGGTTTTTATTCAATTGTTATTTTATTCATTGCTATTGATTTCCCTCCATACTGCTGTGTTACCTGTGGATCAATAAAGGAACATCTTACCTTGTTATGTTATGGATGGATGGATGGGAATAATGCCAAAGCAACAACAACATCACCCAAGTTATAATAAAGTAATAAACCAACATTTCCATCAGGCAGGTGAGCCTTTCTCTGTAAATCACTTGAAGTTCTCACATCATTGAAGCCATTCTCTTCATTTCATCACCATTGTGTCTTTCAAACGCTCGTCTTTCAGCGAGGCGCTCCTGTGGTGCTGTTAGTGAGCCGTGTGGTCTCAGTGGGAGGGGGAGGCCATGAAATATGGATCAAGAGATATATTTAATTCTGTATTCAGAGGATTCAAGTGGGATGAGACCTGCACTGGTGGAGATTGTGTTACAGACTCTCCTCCAGCTGGATGCGTTATTGGTGCAATCCATCACTGCGTTAAAAGAGGGCGGCCGCCTCTGAACGGTGGGATAGTGGATGCAGATGGTGTCCTCATAATAATCAGAGAGGATGCAGCGGTGGACAGCTACAGAATCACATCCGAGCCGCAGGAATCAATGCGAGTGAAGTGCGGGCAGCGTTTCATTCCGTCCGACGGGACGCGAGAGTTGAACTGATTTCTTCAGCTGCAGCTAGATTTCTCCACATGGAGAGAAGATAACTGAAACCGTCTGCAGCGACAACCACCAATCAGCTGTTTCTGCGTGAACGTGAGCGCCGTTAACACCGGCTTCCAGAACCGAAGAGGAAAATCTGCCTCACTTTCAGAACAATACATAATAGATTATTATTAAATTATTAATGAAGGAATACATCGATGAGACAAGGACTCTTCTTCATGAGCGATGCAGCCTCATTCTGGAGTTATCAGTGATCAATACGCCATCTCTTATTAAAAGAGACGTGAGACTCGACACATGAAGAAACATTAGATGCGTCTGATATCATATACAAATGTTTCCATCTAGCGGACGAACCACGGCAGGTATCTCAACAGATTATTTTAAAACAGAGGGCTCACAGGAAGTGGCAATATTTGGATAATAATGATCTCAGTTTTAAAAATCCAAAAAGTCTAAAGTGACAAAGAAAATCTTCACGTTTAGTCAAACTGCTGCTTTCAGAGTAAAACATGAGCATCTAAACTCAGCAGACTACGTGCTCGGAAACACGGCAACGTAACTGGACAGGAAGAAAAGAAGAAGAGGAGGAAATAAAAGGAGTTTTTTCAGGCATTCATCAACATTCGGAACAAGTTGAGCTAAAGAAGCTACGGAAGACACAGATCTAAATATTGAAATTCAAGTTTTGTGTCATCTAACATTTAGAATCCTGAAGATCTGCAGTACGTGTTTGGATGCTGGCCTTTAAAACAATATCTAGAATCAAATATCTCTCTGTGGCAGTGAAAATAGTTTTGTTAGGGGTCCAACATGGAACGCCATCAGGAAAACATGATAGAAGAGCTACAAACATGAACAGAGAGGAGCTGAGATACACTGTGTGTCTCTGTCTTCTCACCTGGTTCTGGTCTCGGTGTCGTCATGAGTAGAGTGGCACATGGCGCTGAACTGGGACACAAAGAAGTCGTAGCGGCGGTGGTAGGACGGCGTGTCCTCCTCAATGTTGGCAAACTTCACGAACTGGAGAGACGACAGGAAGTGAAGGGAAACAGCTGTGAGCATCGGCTACCAAACAATCAGGTTCAAGTTTAAGTTGTTCTGTTGCAGATTTTTTTAGCAAGGTGCTGTTTCTCAACTTCACTTTAACATCAGGTTAACAGTTTACTAGCTGATCCTGTGAGAAGAGACAGACAGAGGTGACTTTATAACAACAGCAGACACTTTCACTGTGGCGAGGTGTTTCAGCATGATGAGGAAAATAATCACGACCGCAGAATATAAAGTGTGCAAAAAAAAATGTGTTCGCCAACTGTAGAGAGAAAACTTCAGAGTTCCTGAGATCTGGAGCTTCTGCAGGTTGAGGTGACAGTTCCTGCAAACCTGCAGAGAAGCTGAGCCGTGCAATACTCCCCGAGATATTCATGGAAATTAGGAAAAATCACCCTGCCCCATGCTACACAAGAAAGTGAGAGAAGATACCTGCATCTGTGCCTTTATCCTGAAGGTAATGGGGTTTATTCTTTACCGAGCCTCTGTTCAGAGACTGTTCAGTAGTTTTTTGTGTAATCATGCTGACAGACGAACCGACCGACAAACAAACAAACAAACAAACAGTGGTTCAGACATGAAAACTGTCCTCCATCCACCAACAGGCCTCACTGCTGACTTTTCACCTCTCAACCACAGAGACACAAGAAACAGACACACATTTTTACTGGAGGTTTGTAAGAATTCAGAACGCTTCAGCGACATGATAAAAATTCCGTCATGTCTTTGGAGCGGCATGAACTGGACGCGATGGTGATCATGATAATAACCGCTCGAGAGCCGCCCCCCCTTTGGTCCAGCCTATAATTTCCTCCCTCCAAACAAGCGTGAGTGTCCTCTGGAGAGGCCTCCTCGGCCTCCTCACAGTCAGCTGTGCTCGAGTAGCGCCTCTTGCTACCCTGTCATTGTCCACTGCAACAAATTGCCTCTGCACACGCCGGCCTCGGCGAGTGAAACCCCGCCGCTCTACCTGGTAATTTCCACCCATTTGGTGCCCAACCTTTCCTCGGATAATGGCTCTGATGGATGGAGGTATATTCTGGCAGCTGGCTCACACAACAGCAGCCTCACCTCAGCTTCCCAAACCTCTCAGCGTGTTAAATCCAAGCGTTAGACACATAAATGGAGGGAAATAATTACCGGGTTGTGTTTATGAGGTGACGACTGCAGTGTGGGCAGAGCGCGCGGGCCGACTGATGGATGTACTTCGGTTAGATTCAGTCATAAAACATCAAATCGCTGCAAAAGTGTACCCAATGAAAAATGACTGATAGTCAAAACAAAAGACAGATTAAATGGAGCATTATGTTCTCACCACGCTAGTTTCCATGGCGATGTCAGCGTGCCTGCTGAGCAGTCTGATGTTCCCCAACTTGGGTGAAAATATCTCAACAGTTATTCGATGTGTTGTTTTTACAAATCGTTGTGAACTTTATTTTGCGGGCAGCACGACAGCCAGATGGTCCTGAGTTCACAGTCCAAAGACCCGCGAGCCAGGTCACCCGTAGGTGTGAATGGTTGTTCTCTATACTTCAGCCCTACGATGGACTGCAGACTTGTCATTGGTGCAGACGGTGAATGTATTTATTTCAATGACACCTCGCTGTTGTTATAGAGGTTTAAAGGCCTTCACGGTACAAGAAAGCATCAACCAGTCCCTCCAGAAAAACGCGATTATACGATCGCATAATTCAATGCATAATCAGCTAAAGTCTGCATATTTATGCGGGGGCGCATTTTTTAAATACGCCGCACTTTTGCCGCATAAATTGCAGATTCCCGTGCAAAATATTCGGGGCTTGCATGATTTCATAATCCTGCATTTTCGTTGCAAAAAAGTCACATATATCTCAGCAGAAAGTTGAAAAATGTTGCGTTTGCTTCACACATGAGCAGCCATTTTCCCCTGTTGCCATGGGAACGTTATGAAGTGACGTAATTACGCGACGTGAACGAAAAGCTGCAAACCCCGCGATGAAGCCATGATGAAGCCCGCAAATCAGTCTCATCTGCCAACAAAAATCATACTAGTTTCAAAAACCTCACAGTTGTAAGTATATTAGTAGTGTGTAAATGTACGGTACAGTAAGAGATGCACTTGTACATTGGAAGCACTTATTTTAACAGAAGATGTCTGTTTTGTAGCTACCTCTGTAAAACAGGAAGCACATTTTATTTATTTTATTTATTCATTTTTACAGAAGTTGTAGCATATTCCTTTTGTAAAGCTACAGAACTTGTTTGACTCAGTGTTGTGTAAGTTTGAGCCATGTGTTTATCAAGGTCTGAAATAAAATAATAACTTAAATATTCGCAGCACTTTCTGTGATGTAGTGTGCTGCTTATCATAGGAAGTAATAAGAAAAGACTCTTTACATTAAGGTAGCAGCCTGGTGAGAACAGGGTGTTGGGGGAATCACTTTTTTTTCTCTTTTTATTATCAAACTGCAATTTTTGCAAGTTCCTGCAATTTCATCGCATAAAATTGCATAAATATCCTGCATATTCCATCACATTTTTTAAGAAAACGTGCCGCATAATCAAGAATTTTTACCCGCAACAATCACAAAAAAACTCAGTGTTTTTCTGGAAGGACTGATCAACCAAAAGAATGTACTGTAGCGTGAAATACGACTAAATAAATCTGAAGTTTGGGGTCTGAGCTGTGCATCTTCATCTTTTTCAGCTTTTAAACTTGCAGAAGATTTAAAAAGAAACACTTTCCATTCCACTTAAAGTGAGCAGAGGACTGCAGCCCCTCACATGGAGAGGATTTAGTGCTTCAAGTGAAGATGGGGTAATGGAGGTTCGACCGAGGTTTCATCATGTAAATAAGACTAATCAAAAGGCGACAGGCTTCATGCCTCACCGACGCCTCGTGGCAAAGCAGCTCAACAATGAGAGAACGAGTGGGCGATGAAACGCCAGCACAATTTGTTTTGCTTCCCTCGGGGCGGTTTTTAAAGAGCTCCATTTTAAAAAGGTGCCATTAAAAAGTCGTGTGAAATGGACTGGTTTTACTTATCAAGGCATGCTGATTATATAACATGTGGTAAAGCCAAGAGTGGGATCCATTTAAAGACTCATTGCCAGGGAGCCATTTTGGTTAAGTTCCAATCTGTGTTCAGAGCAGAAGCACGATGAGCTTTCAGGAAAAACACGCTGGGCCATTAAAGAACAGACGACTTTTTTTCCCAATTATGTCCTCAAAGATTGGGTTGATCCTCTTTCACAGGTCAAACACACATTTCATGAAGGCTCTAGATCTGAACCCAACTTGTGATGTACGGAATTAAAAAGTTTAAATGAGTTTTGATGGGAAGTGGAGGCGACAGTTTGTCTCACACGAACACGCCGGGCCTGTTTCCATACGTGATGATCAGATGAAACCTGGGAAATGACTGAATTCACATTTCGAGCCTCTCTGGTCCGACTGCTGCTCAGCTGCTGACTGTGTTGGTGTGTCGGCCTCGCAGTTTGAGGGGGCGGACGTTCGCCGACTCGAGCCAAGAAGCTGGATCCTGCAGCCTGAAGCAATTTTCATAAGTTCTCCCTCGGCATTAGTTTTGATTTCAAGTGATGAGTGCAGACTAATAAAGAATGACGGAAACCGCCGCGGGTGACATTTCTGCACCGCCGTCTAGTCGGTGGGTGAGTTTGTCAAGAAAAGTACACGGGAAGTTAAACTGCAGTTTGGAGGCGACTGTCAGAAATCCTGCCGTCTGCAGTTCATCACAGAAAAGTGTCGACGTCTTCTGTTACAGACGGAGTCGCAGCGGGCTGCTGCCTCCGGAGTCCTGACTCAGGTAATGATGACGAAGACCTGCCGGGCCTGTTGATGGTTAGATTGGGAGTTTGTTTCCCTTCAGTTCCCATCTGTGGCGAACGATCATCAGAAATCACCTTGACAGCAGCGACTGTACGGCCTCAAGGCAAACCGGGAGTTGAGGTTAATGTATATTTACCGTCTGTACAGCTGCACTGATCAATATTTCATATTTCAAATGGAACAAATGATCCAAAATGTAATTTTACCTCCCTGTTCTGATCAGGATGACCTGGAAGTTCTGCTGTTATCGAGCAGATTTGTTTTCATGAGAGCTGCTGTAAGCGTTGTGGTTGTTTCTGCCGACTTCCTGTCCGTTAGCAGCCGCCGCGCTCGTCTCTACGTCACCACACAACAACACAACAACTCTGTTCGACTCCCTGAATCAGAACTGAAAGCTCCACAACTCCAACAAATTAAGTGTAAGGTAAGTAGCTACAGAAGTATCTGCTGCTGGTGATATTTGTTTTCTACGACTCTGGCAGCCTGTGAAATGTTTGTCCAGTGCCGTATTTGTCTCTCTACCATCACTGCTTAAAGTCTCGAGCATGCTGTCAAGCTTCGACTTCCAACGAGGCGGGATTGAAAAGTCTGCAATTCATATTTCCTTCATGGATCAACAGATGGATTCTTTTTGTACCTGCTGCTGCTGCTGCTGCTGCTGCTGCTTCTCTCCGTCTTTGTCCACATTCACCGTCGTTTGGCAATTAAAGAGCTTCTGGTTCGGAGGTCTGAGCTTCACACAAAAGGCCTCAAACAGACGCAGAACAAAGAATTCACTGTGGACTAATGAGGGTCTGTCTGTTAGAAGAGGATCTGGTATTTCACTGACCAACTGTGAGCCAACAGGAGTCCAACAGAGAGGAGAGACGGGTTACTGGCAGAGCTGAGGTCCATTTCAGGAGCATCAGTCTGACTTCTGGTTGAAGTGGACACATCAGGCTAATCATGTTTCCAATTTATTTATCAATTCATCATTCCAAACTCTTTAAACTCAGGAAGCACTCGAGAACTTTGTATTTTATAAAAGTTGGACATGACTCTGATCTGGTAGCCAAAAGAAGAACATGAGAGGAAGATGGAACGGACACACAGAAGTACAGATTTTTCTCTCTGAGCGGCTCGTCTGGCTCCACAGGCTATAAATACCCGACGTATGAACTCCCCTGTGTGTCTGACTCAGTGGCTTCATGTGTCTGAGTGTGGACCTATGAGTGTCTCTTCTATTGAGATGGAGCGGAGGAAGAGACACTTCGAGCCGTCGCAGTTTGCCAATATCCTGTGACAAAGTTAACGGGCTGATAAATTTGGAAACGGCGAGCGGCTGGCAGAGAAACACTGTGGTGACAAACGCATCTTCACTGAAGGTACACAAATAGAAAGGCAGGAGGAGACTTACATTAGAGGTGATAAACGCTGCGTGTGTCTAATTAATATCCAAGTCTTGGACTGACGAGGAAACTGTTGTATCGTTTATTTACAGAACGATTCATCGTCGCTCTTCTTCTTCTTCTTCTGTTACCTTTCCCCTTTTGTTCTCCCGGTACAGTCACAGATTTAATCTCTAATCAGCAGTGTGAAGAGAGCGGCTCAAGTCCTGGATGGATTTTAATGAAAAGTCAAAGGTGCAAAACTGTGGACATGAAAAGTTAACTACCAGTCCCATGATGCATTCAGTAAAAAAACATCTAATCACAGAAATAAAACTTTTGTTCCACTAACAGCCAGTGGCACATGTTTCCAAAAAACACCCAGAACTTCACGGCTGTGTGGCCCGATGAGTGTTGTGACTTCTGTTGACCGAACCGGCTAAACTGAAGAGATTAAATGAACCAAACGGCTCAAATTCTGACAGTGAAAAGAGTCATTTCGCGGGTGGTTGTCCAAAAGAAGCATCCCTCATTTCTTCTTTCACAATGTAAGCTCATGAGAAACACCATCACCTGATGATGTGATTACACAGTTCACCTGCCGCTCCTTCTCCTCCTTCTCAGCTGGAGTTTATTGGTCACAAGTTCACACCCCCTCGTCTCCGTTTTCTCGGTTTTATCTGGTCATGTAGCTACAATTTCAAGTTTCCTGCGAGGATCTTTCCAGTTGTTAAATACTCATTCTGTGACCTCTGACCTCTTTTTTCCCTCACTAGCTTGTCATGTTGCTGATGGAGGATTATGAAGTTGATTCTATTCACAAAAGCCCCAAATGTGTGATGTGTTTGACTAATTACTCGGCGCTGAAAGCAGCTGGACACTTTCAAACTGTCTTCCAACAGAACTGCAGCAGTTTGTGTAGCTGTGTGTTCGTGTTGTTCTGCAGACATCTCAGACAAACTCATTACACTGATAATTACAAACACACACAACAAACACGAGTGTGTCTTCTTCCTCCACTTCATGTTAAAACCAAACGCCGACATTAAACAGAGGAGCTCAGCTTTGTAGCCGGCGCCACCAGGAAAATTTAATTAACACGGCGCTCACCTAAAGGCGGTCTGAACCTCCACACACACACACACACACACACACCTACCTGCCTCTGCATCCTGTCCTCTGTCAGAGCCTAAATACCACACATAAATAATGCAAAGGCTCTCACATCTAAACCTTCGGCTCTGTTTCCTGCTCACATGAACCGCCGACAAAGGCGAGGACGACGGGCTGAGAGAAGGAGGGAGGACGGAGAAACTTCTGCTTCACCTTCAGGAGACTCGGGAGGAGAAATGGGGCTGACATTTGCTGGCGGCTTATAGAGGCTAATAATAATCAGAGTCGTTCACAGGATATGGTATAGGGCCATTTCCACCGCCGGAGTCAGTTAAATTAGGTATTTAACCAGCGACATGAAGCTCTGGGCTGCAGCCGACTGATGTGTGTGTGTGTATGAAGTGTGACTTTATGTTAATTCTTTAGTTTGTCTGCAGAATCACACAGGAGAGAGAGAGAGAGCGATCCCAATTCACGACAACATTTCAAACACAAATACAAGAATCTTACCCAAAATAATCCAACGTGTTGAGAAGAAAGTAAATTAATTCTGGTATAAAAGCTGACGTGCTCGGATTCAGAGGAAGGTTTCTCATGAACAGAAGAAAACAATCATTTGCATAGAAAGCAGCAGCAGCACTTCAGAGGGACGCAGGAGCAGCGCAGCAGATTACAGGAGGAACAAACCAGCGTGCCTGAAATGTACGATCAGCTTTTAAGTTCCAGAAAAAGCCGAGGAAGTTTATTATAAGAGCTGATTTTGATAATTACCAGCTGAACATGTTTTTTTAGACAAAACAGTCGAAGAGAAATTGACAAAATGGTGCAAAAGTTCACGTCGGACGAGTCAACAACACCACTGAGTTATACTGCGAGTTAAATAACCAAAGTGTAAATCTGAAGAGATAAACTGTTGATTTAATCTCCATCACTACGAGAATAAAGCAGAAGGCGCTCTTGTTTTTCTGCCACCAGTCGTTTGTTAAAACAAATTAAAATCTAATCTGTTTTAATCTTCTGTGAGCTCATTTCATTTCTCACCTCCACGTTTCATCACCATCCATTCTCTCTACGCAGCGTTTACATTTCCATCACTCCTCATGCATATATAAATATATATATATGGTCATGTCATTACAGTAAATTATGTTTTAATTTATTTTCCGAGAGTCAACAACAGCTTTCTTCTCCTCCTCCTTCTTCGTCTGAGACTGACTGGAGGTTCAGTGGGAAGTATGAAGCTTTTTCATTTGTTTGAAAAGTAAATTTACAACTTGGACGTGTGTGTGTGTGTGTGTGTGTGTTTGAAGGTCAATATATATAAACTGTGCCATTGTTTTCTGTCTTACCGAGTTGGTCCCCAGAACCTGCAGGTCCGGCTCTCTGGACTCCAGCAGTTTGGCCACCATGTGCAGGAAACTCTCCACGAAGGGTTTGATGCTCTGAGAGTGGCAGGCCATCAGCAGCTGGTCCAGAGCCTCCATGGCTATCACCACGTACCTGCACACAGCGAGCAGACGGAGGGTCATCAGCAACATGCCGAACAGTTAATGACACAGAGACTTTTAGGGAATTTACAGAAATAATCTAAAGAGCTTAAATGTCAGATCAGGTCCTTCAATATCTGAACAATGACAACAGCCACGCGTTTCATTTTGTTCTCAAACCGAACTCACCAATGACGCTGTCTTTACCACAGATGAGATCGACATTTTGTTCATGAGAGAGTCTGTCAGCCATCGGCCTCCACAAAGACGTGCAGAATGGAGATTATACTTTAATTTCAGAGTCCCACTGGTCTCAGATCGATGTGAACAGACGATATTTACACGGTTGATGCTGTGTTGAGCTGCTGCAGCCACGACAGACGCTTTCAGCTCAGCAGCTACAGCAAAGACGTCGGCGTAAAAAAAAAGGTTTCACATCTTTTCAAATCGATTTGGGCTCTCTGAGCTTCTGGAGACTCGATAATGCACCTGATGAGCTGTGTGGAGCCTTTGTATGTTTTCTCTTTAGTCTCCAGCTACTTCAGTAGTTAAGCTGGTTTTCTGTGCAGCTCCAGAACTGTTTTGTGGACTACGAGGACTTCACCTGAACTAACCTTCAATAATATTATTGGACTTAATATTCACCATCTTCAAGAAAGAGCTTGTTAAAAAATGTTCTGGTCTTTGAGTCAAAACAGACGAAAGCTGTGAGCTGATAATTGTTCCACTAACACCGACATCTTCTGTTTCACTGCAGTAAGGAGAGTTTACTCATCGTTATTCTGTGACAGTAGGTGTTCAATTATTTCTTTACAAACTGCAACAGTAAAGCAGCGAGTCTGAGTAACATGACTGAGGATAATAACAGCTAACAAAACACTCATGTTGTCTGGTGGCTGACATCGGGACTCTGTGCGTTTAAAAATATGAATTCATATGAGCAGAAATCGACCGGTCTGACTCAAAGCTTCGTATCGTCAGCTGCCACCAGGCTCGTCGCCTTGCATGGACGATAAAAGATGGAAGAGAGAGACAGAGATGTGTTTGCTCTCAGCTCCAGGGAAAAGAAGTCACAGCCAATTAAACACCATTTCTGACATTATAATCACTGTATTGATTAGGCGCTGCCAGTCTTCTTTAAGAAATGCGTCAGGGATCTCTTCTTCTTTTTTACTCACTTTAATTACTTTACCAGGAGTGGAATTAACTATTCAAGGAACGACAGATTAACACAGACAAACTCTTTCTGATGAGTTTAATGATGCTTCTGTTATAAGTTATTGTTAAGTGCAAGTTAAGCTACTCAGAGTTTTCTTTCAGATGGAGAATAAAGGTTCCTTCAGGGCTTTTTCACAAACAATGTCCCCAAAATCATAGATGTGCATTGTCAGGATAACTTAACTAAAAACTGAAGTGATATTTTCAGGAAGGCTTTTATCAACATCTCCAGGTAACAAGACACAACACAGGTGTAAAACAAGACAGGATAAAGCCAGATCTCTCTCACCCGTAGCGGTGTCGCACCACATCTCTGCTCAGCCTCTCGGCCAGGTACGCACCGATCCTGTCCAGCTTCTCTGGAGCCGACACGGCGTAGAAGGTCAGCTTCTCCATGTCCGATTTACTGAGGCCATCCTGAAGGAAAACACAAGGCGGTCCAGATTTAAAAGGATAAACCCGGAGAGGTGAGAGAGAGTCAGGCACAGAGCCAGACCTTCAGGAGGAATAAACACCTGGAGTCACATCAGATTCTGCTCAGAGATTACTCTTTAACTCCTGGGATTAATTATCTTCACTCCTGTTTATCAGCCTGACTGCAGCAGTGATCCGTTGGTGACCTCCACTGTCGGGGAAATGTATTTTACTTCATGAACGTAACGGTGCAGAGAGGAGAGAGAGGGGGAAATGTCACCGATGATCTTGCAGTAAAACTTGCACGGTAACGTCTCGTTTGTGGTGAACAAACCATTAAACAACCACCACTGCTGATGACGTGACCGAGGCACAAACGTTCACAGATGAGATGATGTTTCAAGTCGTTCCCCGACTTCCTTCCTCGCTCTCTGACTCTCTCCTGGAAGTTATAGCAACAGGCGACCAAATGAAATGTACGGTTACCTCGTGTCAAACTACAGTGAGCAGAAAAAACACTTCTGCCTCATTAAATCTAATAACAGCTCGTGTGCACGGGTCAAGAGTTTACTCTCTCTGAACGGGAAATGTGAGTTATTTTTAGATTCATCGTCTTTTCAGAAACTTATAAAAAGGACAGTCTGAACTTCAGCGTCGGAGTAAAGATGCCGACAGACAGCCGGTGTAAATATATTGTCGCCAGGTGTCGTACATAACGAAGGGGGAGTTAGTTCAGACCGGCTCTCCCCTGAGTGTGTTCAGCTCCTCCGGCTCTCAGCGAGTGATAATTAATTTGACAAGGTCTCGACCATTCGAGCGTTTCCATTTCCCACCGCACCTGGTTGCTTACGCCAAAGGCCCTTGAGAAGATATCAGAGAAAAAAAAAAGAAAAGTAAAGCCCTGTGTTGTGTACGGGACGAACCTCGTACACATTTGGTGTTTTAATTAAACAGAGGTCGAAGAATCAAACAGGTGATAATAAGTTGTCACGGTCCTCTTATCAAAGCCGTGTCACATCTAATAGCCAGATTTATCAAAGTCTGGAGAGTTCATGTTGCTCCTTGATTGTCCAATTATTCCTGTGTTGTGGCCGGGAAGCTCTGTGGTGGTGGAGGTGTCACTGGGTCTCCACAGCAATCTCAGCACCGAGATAACGACTGGGCGCCGAACACAGCATTAGTAACGACCCACAATGCACCTCTGACTCGTCTGTGTTATTCTACAAGCCGTGTCAGCTCCATCAACCGATGCTTTGAGCTGCAAGCATCTGAAAATTCATTTTTCTATCATGTTTTGATTCATTTCTTATTGCTAATCGCCCTCATTCCACTCAGGAGCAAACAGCCGAATGACAGAACTACTTAAGTATCAATTCCGTCTCTTACAAGGCGCGACAGAACTTTCCCACACAGCCGTTCTGTTGGATCTAATCCGCTACATTATTCCTCTCCATCTAATAAATTGGATTTTCACTCAGAGGGCAGTTACAGGCCGCTGAATTCAGAGATAACATATTGACCTTCAATCTCCACTGAAATAACTTTCATTAATCTGAAGGTGTGTCGTGCTGGCAGTCACTCACTTTGGGGTCCTCGGGGAAGATGTTGTCCACCAGGCGTTTGTACCTCGGCCTCAGCGGCCCGCAGCAGCCACAGACTCCTGGAGCAAAACACAAAAACAGGATTATTAGCAAAGGTTACCTCGAGACGGTCCATCACAACCTGCTGCCATCGTCTCTGACAGTCCTGAAGAAAATGTGCATCAGATATGATTTCCAAGAAGTTCTCGACTCCTGAAGTTTAGATTTTTGTTCACAGATCGCTTGAGAAACTTGTATTGGGACGTTCAACTTGACTCCATATGTCTCTCTAACTCCTACAGAGCAGCTCAATGTCACAACTCCTCTCTGGTGAAGGAATGCAGACGACGTGATGCCACAATTGGCTGCAAAACAATGTTTTTTTCATTCTGCTCCTCTGACTCACATGGAGCTCTGTGAGAGGCTGAAGCAAACCGAGTTCACTCTTGATTCAGGAGGCGAATGTGATAGGTCATCTCCTATTGACTAACTTGAATTAGTATGACCAGCAGCCGCCTTCTGAGTCAGTGAGAGGTGATGAGTCATCAGAGTCCTGGCTCAGCGGTCTGAGGTGGAAAAGTTAAAGTCACAGCGGAGACGATTACAGAGCAGCTGACCGCTGAACCGACAGGAAGCTGCTGGTTTCGACTGTGGTGCGTTCACTGACATTTGAAATGGTTTAAGTTGGTTTAATCCTGCAAGGTCGGTGCAATCAATTAATTCTGGTCCCTGCTGAAAAAGGGTCCAATCCATCAGTAGTTCTTCGTCTTTTCCCTGATGAATTGATTTCCTGTTTGAGAACACAAAGTCTTTTTTGACATCGTCCTGTCGTCAAGTAACTTGGACCACGCGCCTCTTAACGATTTAAATCATCCGTCACCAGTGTGCAGATCTGTATTTCTGCCTGACCACCAGAGAAAAGTGGAAGTGCTCGGGTCGCAGTGAACTGTTACCTGCCTGACTGACAACCTCAATTCAAGGTCATCTAAGACCTTATATATCATCACCATAATCTAAATCCACAATTCAATTTGACTTAAATTCTTACGGTCATAATTTATCCTTTTAAATCGTTCGTTCATTTTTGGTTTTAACTAAAGTTTCATTCATTATTTTCAGTAAATATCATCATCTAGCTGTGATGACAGGAGCACACCGTCCATTCACAGCCTGTCACAAATCCTCAGACTTTCTCGTGTGCGTCGAGACTTTTGTGATGTTCTTTCCTGATCAATGAGCGTGACGATCAGAACAGAGTGTCTTTAACGAAATGTCAGTGCTTTGTGTCTGAAGGAGCAGCAGACCACAACCGCAAAGGTCACAGCAGCATTCAGCTCGTCTGACAGACGATCAATGAGGGAAGCCTTTTAGCATCAGAGACCAAACGCCAGACAAGCATGTCAGATGAAACATACTCGCCCGACGGAAGGCAAAGACAGAAATAGAACTTGTGGTATGATAAAGGAAGCTCTTAATGCGGCAACTCCCAGCGGGTTACAACACCAGCCAATGGTGGACTGTTGGCCAGGAGAGTCGGAGCCATCAGCAAACACTGCAAAGGTCTTGCAAAGCTGACAGTATTATGTACAGGCGATCATAAACCGTCTGTAGCCCTTTTTAGATAGAAAAGGCGGCACATTTGCTCCAAGGTAACTGCGGCAATGTGTCGGCCTGTCTTTCTAAAACCGAGACATAATATTCCTCCTTTTCAAAAAGCCGCCTCTGAGGTAGGCGTAAGCATGTGACGTGACGTGAAGCTCGAAGTTGGGCTGTGAACAGTGACAACGAATTTGTCTTCAAAATAAGAGCTTTACATTGCACCCCATTGGAGTTTAGAACTGGGTTCTTAGCGGGGGGCTTTTAATTTGAAAGTAGCAACCGTCCTTAGCTTGCTGCTACAACAACAAGCTAACACAACCAAACAGCTACAGAGACCGAGGAGACGCTGCATCTCCTGGATCTCAGCGGCTGTCCAGTTATTCATCTTAATGTCCGCAGATGAAATGATGGACTGACTGCTGTGATCAGCTGTTTCCTGGTTTTAAAACTCCCCGGCTGTGGGTCGCACAAACAGTGCAGGTCATCCACACCTCCGCCCACCTCACACAGAGGCCGGCACATTGACGCCACGTTTTTAGATAGCAGGGGAGGTGGAAATAAGTGTACCCTCCGAGGTGGAAAATCGGCGGACCAGAGCAGACCCCCAATTTGCCGCCCTCTGTCTAAAACAGCCGCCAAAAAGGACGGGCAGATTGGCGGCTTGGTGCTCCGTCTAAAAACGGCTTGTGAAAGAACCCAAAACTCCTGCACAGCTGAACATCACCAATCATCAAACTTCTTTTATGGATACAATTAAAAAATACATCCAGCCATCCATCCAGAAATTACAAATCCTTGACATAGCAGAGGACCTGAAAGTCGACGTCAACCTGCGTAAAATATCCTCCAATCAAAGCGCCACATGTCAGAGCAACACAACGAACAGTCGTAACCTCTTTATCTGACGACACTGAAGCTCCACCCGGCTCTCTCATGGCTGCACACAGATTCAACCATTCCACCATCGTTACCTGGAAGAGGCACCTTTTCCACCGCAGACTCAGGAAATTAACTTCTGGGAGGTGGGGCACTTCATTTCCCAGGAGTCCCTGCTCAGACAGTTCACAGAGCTCCCAGGGTACCTTTCACCTTACGTAGAGACTTCTCAGGCGACGTTGGGTCACCTTAACACCTCCAGAGTTTATTTCTCGGCTGAGGTGCAGCAGAGTTTGATGGCGGCCCCCCGGGAGTCTGGATATTAATCAACTTCATTAACGCCATCAAAGGCCTGTCACCGAGGCAACCTTTGCAGCGCCGCGGCTCCAAAGCGTTCATTATAGATCCTGCAATTACCTGCCACATTAGGGCACGGAGCGGCGAGGGAGCTGCTGTGTTAGTGTAGTGTGACCGGCCAGGTTTAATGGAATTCAGCCGAGAATGTGAAGATGTGAGGGGAAAAGTCTACTGACCCTCTGTGAGCCTCCAGCGCCACATAAAGTCACCCAGACCAGAACATTGAGAATACTTAACTTTAACAGCACCTTTCAAAGACTTTACTGAACGCAGCCACGGATCAGTCTGTACCACTGGTCTTCAAAGTTACTTTATATGGTTAGAAAATACTTTTGAATCACTGCTCAGTCCCTCCAGAAAAACGCAATTATGTGATCACATAATTCAATGCATAATCAGCCAAAGTACGCATATTCATGCGGGGGCTGCATTTTTTCAAATACGCCGCACTTTCGCCGCATAAATTGCAGATTTCCACACAAAATATTCGGGGCTTGCATGTTTTAATAATCCTGCATTTTCATTGCAAAAAAGTCACATATATCTCAGCAGAAAGTTGAAAAATGTTGCGTTTGCTTCACACAAGAGCAGCCATTTTCCCCTGTTGCCATGGGAACGTTATGAAGTGACGCAATTACGCGACGTGAACGTCATCAAAAAGCTGCAAACCCCGCGATGAAGCCATGATGAAGCCTGCAAATCAGTCTCATCTGCCAACAAAAATCATACTAGTTTCAAAAACCTCACAGTTGTAAGTATATTAGTAGTGTGTAAATGTACGGTACAGTAAGAGATGCACTTTGTACATTGGAAGCACTTATTTTAACAGAAGATGTCTGTTTTGTGCAGCTACCTCTGTAAAACAGGAAACACATTTTATTATTTTCTTTACTCATATTTACAGAAGTTGTAGCATATTCCTTTTGTAAAGCTACAGAACTTGTTTGACTCATCAATGTTGTGTAAGTTTGAGCCATGTGTTTATTAAGGTCTGAAATAAAATAATAACTTAAATATTCGCAGCACTTTCTGTGATGTAGTGTGCTGCTTATCATAGGAAGTAATAAGAAATGACTCTTTACATTAAGGTAGCAGCCTGGTGAGAACAGAGTGTTGGAGGAATCACTTTTTTTTCTCTTTTGCATCAAACTGCAGTTTTTGCAAGTTCCCGCAATTTCATCGCATAAAATTGCATAAATATCCTGCATATTCCATCACATTTTTTAAGAAAACGTGCCGCATAATCAAGGATTTTTGCCCGCAACAATCACAAAAAAACTCTGCTTTTCTGGAAGGACTGATTGCTAGCAGCTGTTATTAGCTGAAGTCAGGTATGGTTGGTTTTAAACTAAATACCTTGAATCAGTAAACAGGCCTCAGTCCTCTGTTGGATTATTAAAACATTTACAGTAACGCTGTCGCTTCAACTCAACTGAGAAGCTGAGCTGACTAACGTACTTCCTGTTTTCCTGCAATAAAAACAGATTTCCACAACAATCTGCTTTCTGTCCCTGTAGCGGATGAATTCTCTGTGGACAATTAATTAAAAATCACAAGATATTTTTCAAACAATCTGATCAGGAGATGATGTCACGCTCCCAACATCCTTCACTAACCGATCTTATCGTGCTGTCCTCGGCTCAGGAGTCACACTGTACAAAAGTTAAAAATCTTCGAGGCTATAAAGTTCATTCTCAGATATAACGAGTAAATCTGTTGTTCTTGCAGGAACACAGTTTGCAGCTTCTTTACTTGCCTTCAGTCAACGTTTCACTGATGATAATTAAAGTGGAAAATCACAACTATGACCTCGAGCGTTAACACATTTTAGCTGGAAGACTTTGTGCCCGGTGGGCCCGGTTTGTCAGCAGGATTACATGAAAAATATTTTTGGTTTTCAGAAAGGAGGATGGATCCAAAAACATTTTCTCACTTTCTTTTAAAAATAGAGATTTGGATGCTAACATAGTATTTGCCCATAGCACTCCCATTGTCAATGATTTTGACCCAAAAAACAAAAACACAGTAAATCATAAAAGTGCCTCTTTCGTTGTAATTTTGCTTTTACACGAAGGTTTGACTCGTATACATTCACAAAAAGACCCTGGGTTAAGTTTTGGTGAGAGTTTCACTTTAAGTAGTGAGTTTTTCAACATTTTTTACATGGATCTTGATGAAAAATAAAAAATCAGGCGTGTTTAGTTGGCTGGTATCTATGAGTGAGTACAATTTGAGCTCTTTTATCTTAAATTATGGTTAATCAGTTAAAATCTACAGGTGATACAGGACTATTAGAGAATACGCTCTGATTTGGAGACAATAAGATGAGTGAATACAGTGCACCGTAAAATAAACACCAGGTTTAGGTTGAAAATACATTATTTAAAGCCTTCAACAGTGACATTAAGGAGGCCTGACTTGGTTATCTACCACTGAACCTTCACACCTGAAAAAAGGTGAAGATGTATATATACACACACACACACACACACAGAGACACACAGAGTGTATGTGGACGTTGAAGATGAAATGAAGCACCTGGGAGGCCGCGGCTCCTCCTGCGCTCAGAGCCGGTGGACGACCGGCCCTGAGCTGCAGAGATGGAGGCGATACGACAGCTTTCTATTTCCATCCTCATTACTCTGCCTGTGATTCGCTCCTCCGCAGCCACTCAGGGGGAAAACGAATCGGCCTAAATGGGAGTTTGGTTTCAAGTGTCTGACTGAGAGAATACGAGCGCAATTATGATCTAATACCGCCGGCTGCCTGGAGGTGATTTCTGCCTCTGCCGAGGAAAACGTTCTGGTGTCTGAAGCTTCACCGCTTCGTTCCGTGTGTCTGAAACAATTATGTAAGAAAAAACGCACGAGGGTTGGAATCATTGAACATAAACGTTTCATTGAACACATTGATATTAATGACCCTGAAGATGTGACCGTTTAAGAATTGAGGTTTCATTCATCAAGAGGGAAGGTCATTAAAACTAGGAACTGCAGACAATTAATCAATCGAGATGATTGATGAAATGTTTAAATCTTTTATGATGCCAGCTGTTTAAACACGAGCTGCTGCTGCCTTTCTGTTCTTACACATTGTCAGTTTGATATCTGAATTTTAGACAGTCGGTTGGAGGAAATAAGATCATTTAGAAATATTAAACCAGCTCGTGAGAACTTCTGAAAGGAACCTGATGCAGAGATATAAATCACTGAGCGTCTATGACGCTTTGGCATTAAAACTAATATATTTCCTGCACTCAGGCCCGGACGACTTGTTTGTTTGTGTGTGTGTAGAGTCACCAGTGGAAGAAAATGAATGACAGCAGCTCCAAATTATATTAAAACCCATTCCGGCTAAGAGCATCATGGCTTCAGTACTGTAATGGAGGCGATGCATCAGTTTGAGTGTCCGGCTATAGATCTGCAGAGAGGGCTGCGTAATCACAGCGGCGAGCGGCCCAGAGATCCAGAGATTTTGGTGGTCACACGGTCTGATGAATTACACCCCAACACAACTAACTCAGCGGGCTGAGAAGAGGCTATTACAGAGGAACACATCCATCATCCTGCTGCCACGGAACACAACGGGAAGAGGAGAAATTAATAACATGTAAATGCTTAAACACCCGCCCACCGTCACGTCAACTGAGATATCTTTAGAAACACGCAGCGCAGCAGGAGACTCACACATGTGTTTTATTTCAGGCAACACGTTTGACCGAATGTTTAAATCTATGTACATCTACAGTATTTCTATCGTCAGTGGATCTAAGTGCGGCTTTTTCATCAGAGTTGCATGTTGGGTAAAGATTTTTCATCATGGAGCTGACTGCTGCTCGGTGCCGACCAGCACCTGAGCAGAGTACCAACCAAATCTTTATGTTTTATTGATTCATGGGAGACCTGGATGTCCAGCATACATACCAAACACTGAATAAACAGACAGAGAGCCACACACACACACACACACACACACACACACACACACACTGAAGTCAGGAGCAGGGGGTGTAGTATGTGGATGTGTTCGTCTTCGAGGTATTAATATGATAAAATAAATAATCTCTGGAGAGGAAACTTCACGAGTAATTTACAGACGGCCAGGTTGCCGAGCTCAACAACGATCAAATGTTCTGTATGACAACTTGTCTTACAATCTGCATGAATACAGAATCAATATTAAAAACAGACGTCCAGCTGCTAAACGTTTGAACGGGAATACATTCATTTCAGTTAAGAACCAGAATTACCACATCGGGTTGATTGTCACTCTGAGTCGCTGTTCCTGAGCTGTGGAGCAGCATAAAGGCCAGAACATGAGAGTGTTATAATATTATAACGCCACAGAGTATTTAACCTCTCAAATTATCCTGTGAACTCTTGAGTTACGTCCAAACATGTGCTATGTGAGATCGCAGTGACCTTGACCTCCGGCGAACATTTGGACCAAATCTGAAGAAACAGGCTGGAGGCGTTCTGAGACAGGACAGACGGATGATCGGCAGACGGCCTGAAAACAGAAAGCCTCCAGCTGTCGGCTGCGCAGACGCATGAAAAGATTTCTGATATGAATTTTGCATTTCACGACTGCCACAGCATCATGATTCGACTCACCGGTGAAATCTTTTGACCGTGCTGCTGCGACAGTGCGAGTAACACCGACACTAAACTGTATTTTCTTCTTAATATCTCACTTTCAACTTATTGTTAAACCATAAGATTATAAATGTGAGTGGACAATCAATGACAACTTTTGGTAATCAACAGTGTTGGAAATCAACACCTGAGATTACAGACAAATATCAGAGCAATACTTTGATGTTTGTTATTGTTCTTTTAATTCAACATGGACGCCTGAAGTCTTGGATGTGTACATGTGTATACTCTGAAAACAAAATACTCACAGTGGGCTGGATGTGGTGAGTCATGTTGTGTGTCTGGGACAAAATAAACCTACATGATGACTCAACAACTATATTTAACATGTTAAGAAAAAGCCCTACAGAATCTTTTCTGTCAGAAGTGGAAACAGTAAATTAGACGTTTCATAATTAATGGGACAAAGCAGCTAACCAGATTCATAGTTATATTTCAAAATGAGTTGTAACGTCCCTGACACTGTTCAGGAAGTGCAACAGCTCATTTATTTTGTCTTTTCTCTCTGCTTGAAAGGTGAAGCACAAAATAAACCGCACACTCATTTAAAAATGGAGCTGAAATAACGAGGGTTTGGTGTGGAGCCTACCAGACTTCAGCAGGCCGGGTCTGTTTGAGGCCCGGCTGTAGTTGAAGGCTCCATCAGCCTCGGTCCGAGGCACCTGCCGGTACCTCCTCAGCATGCCTCGTCTCAGGTTGACACAGAAAGACGGCATGACTGGAGTGACTTCCTGTTCCTTTCAAACTGAGGTTTTCACAGGTCGCACGGCTTCAGTGGTCAGACATGAAGTCTTCCAGTTAAAAAAATGGACAACTGTTTCAAAGTAAATCCAGCACCAGAGCGTCGGGCCGATGTTTCACTCAGAGAGTTCAAGAATTCTTGTTTCCACTGCACCTGACCAGGTAAGACCGACCACAACAACATCCCAGCTTCACCTCTCTCAGGACTCTTCCTGCCACAGGTTCTTTAGAGGCATCATCACTCTGACCGACAACGACACCAGCCAATGGGACGTCAAGTAGGAGCTGCATGTCTATCAGCGCCTGGGATTACCCCTCATCCTGACAGAGAAGACGAGACGCCGCTGGGGCTAATGCGGGCCTTTCAGCGGCGGCTCGGGTTACCGGCCTCTGTGTTCAGAGGAAAACGTGATCCAACAGACTGATGAAGACAAAACCTGGAACCAGAACAGCCTCGCAAAGTTTTATTCAATCGATAATAATCCCCGACAACAAACTCAGAGAAACACTTGTTTAACCATCAGGTCATCTCGACATGCTGTGTGTTCATGTGTGCTTACAGTCCATGACCCGTCAGCACAACTGTAACTGGATCTCTGTTCACATCATGTAAGAAAGCTGGTTTCCTTTATCACCTGAGCAGACAAAGGTACACCTGGTTAACACAGCTGGATTCTGCTGAAGGCCTCGTATATATTCTATTCTTATATTCTATATGTGTCTAATGTTGAACAGGATCATAATGAAGATCTTCTTGGCAGCATAACCAGTAACTGCTGCTCATTATATTCCACTATTCTCTAAAGTAGTCGGCTTCAGAGATCTCTAGCTAGCTGCCGTTGGCTAATTAACTCAGTTAGCGGTGGAGCTAACGGGCCCTTATAGCCGACTAGACTCCAGATGACCGTAAATTATGAGGGGAGGCAACACAACTGGTCACCAGACTGGTGCTGAACGCCTCTGAGAGCGACGGAGGTCAGTCTGAAGACGGGAAAAGTACAGAGGTGATTTACAGCGGCTCTGACCAGGACTATGACTCCGGGAAGACGCGGCAGGCGGAGACAGGAGAGGACAGAGAGTCGGACATCATCAACCTGAAGAGCCGGAATATTTTCACCTGTTACTGTGAACTGAGGGTTTATTTGGACCGAACCAGAAGTGACTGTGGAGACAAACCAACACTGTTCTGGTGACTCTGGTTCAGTTCATGTCCAGTTTAAATAAAGTGAGTTTTACAATGAGTTAACAAGGAGATAAAGCTCATCATAGTTCAGTTAAAGAGGGAAACCTGGATTCAGACTGTGTACGTTTGTATTTTTCTGTTTAGTAAAGAGAACCGGTGTGAAAATATTTCCTTTATTGACTTATTACACTAGCGGAGACTCAAACGTTCAGTTATGCATTAAGAGTCAGAGGAGACGAGTCACTTCTAAGACTCCTGCTGACAGGAAACATCAGACAGGTTGACTTTAATGAAAACATCAATAACTGTATTTCTTCCTCAACTTCATACGGGGAGTTGACTTTGAGTCAGTCCAGAGGCTGATAACCGACATATTTTCTGTCATTTTCTTCCAGCCTTGAGTATCCACACAAAGACAAACAGCCCGACGCAGTAAATCTCACCTCCAGCAGCTCGGTCTGCTTTAATCTACACCTCAACCGTCTGTGAGGTGGTAATCTACAAGATTAAAGACTGCCCTCAGCCTTCCTGATTAATTCTCGGGCCTTTGACGAGCAGATGAAAGCCGTGACAGCGTTCTCACTCCACACTGTCAGTCTGACGGCTGACAACATCTCTCTCACAGCGCCCTTGTTCTGCTCAAGTTTTCGGGGTTGGAGACGAGCGAGCAGATTGCTAACACGCCCCTGTGGGGTGACACTGCGCGCTGATGCGATGCCGTCCTTGGAGACGAGAAACATTAATAAAGAAAGTCTGTGAAGTCGCGAGACAGAAGTTTGATTTAAATGAGCCAGTGGTGTCTGAAGGACAGCGACGGGCAGCGCAGTGTCGGAGAAAATCATCCTGGTTCAGATTTGTGAAGGCAAAGCTGGAACAACCTGGACAGTCGGGCACTGAGGGCCATTTCAAAGATTAAGATCCACTGAAAAGATGCCTCATTCAGCCCTGATGCTGATCTGCGGACACAGCTAAAGACATATCTATTAAATGGTAACCATTAGGGGTGGGTAAAAATATCGATACGGCAATATATCGCGATACTTTGCCGGCCAATACAATATCGATTTTTCAACTCCAAAGATCTTTTTTTTTTTTTTTTTTATAAAAGATTCATGTTTAGACGCGTTGTGAATGCAGTACGACTTCTGTACCTCCACTCCAGTAGGTGGCGCTGAAGAGCGACTCTGCTGTGCGGCGGGTGTATTTCTGTAGTAGAGAGAGTGGCTGAGGTCTTTGCAAAATGGATGGCAAGTTAACAACGCCTCCGCAATTTAATGTTGACGTTTGGAAGCACTTTGACTTCAAAGTTAAGAGAGATATCAAGAACAACGAGCTGGACAAAGAGAATATTACTGCCCGGAAATTTCATGGGAATTAACTACATGGCGAGGCTGTTTTGAATGAAATAGTTTTGACTCAATTTGTCCTCTGATCAATATCATCTGATGTACATATACAGGTACTTGTGTTTTCATCTTTATTTATATCGCAATATCGTGATATTGTGAAACGTATCGTATCGTGACCAAAGTATCGTGATACGTATCGTATCGTGACCAAAGTATCGTGATATGTATCGTATCGTGACCAAAGTATCGTGATACGTATCGTATCGTGACCAAAGTATCATCATACGTATCGTATCGTGAGGTTCTTGCCAGTACCCACCCCTAGTAACCATTATGCTGAAGCAAAAACATGTTAATCCACTTCATTCTCTTCATTGTGACCCTGAACGCAGCATTAAAAACTAAAGCTAGCTAATAAAGCTAAGCCTGTGAATCCAGCTGCCTCAGACGGTTTGGTGTATAAAATATCGGACATCAGTCAAAAGTGTACATCACAGTTTATCAATCCAATGCAATCATACATCAATACAATGACGTCAAAACCGAGAATGGTGACGATTTCAAGATTTGATCCGTGAGAAAAAAAAAAGACTACATAAAGCCCACGGAGACGCTGTAAATGACATTCAGTCCAAAGAAATAAATCTGTCTGAAGTTCCCGAACTCAACCCGCACAGGACTCGGGCTACAAAGAAACTTCAGATTAAAAGATGATCCCACTTTTCACATCTGTCTCAGAAACGGCTGCTGAAACTGTCAGAGACACAGAGGAGCAGTAAATATGAAGAGTCACGACTGTAGAGTTAGAGAAGAAAGTTTAACTTCAACACATAAAACTATCAAAGTGATGGCTGACGGACGTGAGAGTCCTGTCTGCTACATCTACTCATTCAAACATGCAGATCTTTAGACTGTACGACTGTTATTTATGCGTCGTGCGGACAGTGTTTGCTTTCTCTGCCTCTGAATAGCTGGTGGGTTCATTGACTTGCATTACCACGTCCTGCTTTTGAACCTTGAAGGGCGCATGCACAAAAACAGATGATGACCCATAAATTTACAGCCTCCCCGTCGCTCTGCTTCGGTCCCGGCCAGACGGATATCTAAATTTATACTGCTTAAAAATCAGTTTTTGTTTTCTCTCTGTGGCCCGCAGTTCTGGCCGGGTTCAGCAGCAGTCAGCAGTCAGCAAGATTATCTGACTGCACGCAAGATTTCTCAGCGACGACACAAAAAAAACAGAGGTCTCTTTTGCTTCTTGTCACCAGAAGGTTGGATGACCGTGCATGCTCCTTCACATTAACACCGCGTTCACACCTTTTTAAACACCGCCAGCTCCAGAGGGACAAAACACAGATGTCACAAACGTTACAAACATAATTATGGTCTTTATCAACCTCGACAAGTCTCTACGACTGGCCGATAGTTTGTTAAATGAGAATACACATCACTGGATTTTGGATATCGTATTGTGATATTAGACTTGTAGTCAAGACCGCCTAAACCGAGACCAAGACACTACCAAGTCCAGAGAGTATCAAGAACAAGACAAGACCAAGTCCAGAGAGTATCAAGAACAAGACAAGACCAAGACCAAGTCAAGACCAAGACTAGTTCAGCTCAAGACCGAGACCGAGACCAAAGACTGTCGCGGCCGTGACAAGACCAAGACCACAAAAAAGTGAGAACTACAAGTCTGCGTGATATAGAAGTGTTGTCTCTTCCTGGTTTTAAAGGCTCAAGTGACGTCATTAGTAAATGAGCGTTGCAGAGAGGAGAGTGTCGAGTTCAGAGGTGACCTGAACTCCAAACATCCTACTCAGTGTTGTTAATGGTTCATACAAAGCACATTAAACTCTCTTCTACGTGCTCTACAAGCATTTGTCTCGCTGATGTTCCAAAGATTGAGATCTCTCTCTATTATTTACCTTTTACTTTTCGGAAGGGTTTTTTCTTTTGGCCATATTTCAGAATACACAAAATAACTTTGATCTGATGATATAAATTTGACCTGACATGGATACTTAACCAGGAGGAACATCAACAACATCTTAATTTGATTCTTCCCTCACACACAGAAATGTTTTCTGAAGTTAAGTGCTGTAGATCTTGTTCTTATTTCAGGAAAAATATATATATGTTTCACTTTTTGTCCTCACAGAGGTTATTCATCGACATCCCCCATTATTCAAACAATAACGCGATTTCAGCTGGATTAGAAGACATCAGACGGTATCGTCTTGAGCACGCTCACCTTCCCTGTGGCTCTGCCTTATAAACATTTAACCACCACCAGGAAACACTCTGCACTTTGTGATAAATGTGGTGTGTTCAAATTGAATTATGATCCAACTGTAGATAGTGGATTTATTGCAGGGGGGGGGGGGGGTGATGGAAGCTCGGTATTTCTCATTTAAATATTCATGTAGGGTAGACAAAGGCAGGAAATGGAAACCGAGCCAGATGAAATCCCAGGGTTCAGTTTCCGAGACGGAGGAGGAAGAGGCGGTGGAGGACGGTGTCACGAGAAACCCGATCTCCCTGGAAATGCTCAGGTGGGAAGGCAGGAGGTGGTGACGCACATCCGAAATCTCACAACAAAAACAATAAAAGGATTCTCTTTTAACCCAAGACCACCATCAAGGACACAATTCGTTAAAAAAATAACTGCACAGAAGAATAATTAGTAACAAAACAGCCTGTTCCTATACAGATTATGTGGAATCCTGATTGTAAAAAAAGAAGGATGGAAATAAAGTGTTAGTTGAGGATTTCAAGGTTGGGCTGAAGGTTGGCCGTCTTTTCGACCTTCAAATCACCAACCAGGTCTCGACAGGTTCTCCATTTTTGAAAAGGAGGCAACAGCAGGATTTCAAATCCATCATCTCAACATGAAGCCTAGAACATCACAGCTTGCTTGAATGACCACAAAAAGACCCTCAGGTCTGTGTCCAACAGAGGACAACCTCATCACGGTCAAAAACCACGCAGGGCATTTCTGAAAAATCTTCAGGAGCCGCAAGATGACGACCAGTTATCCACGTCCACGTCTCTCAGTATTCAGGCGGCAGTGCAGACGGCCAGGGGTCCTACTCAATACCAGGGAGGTCTAGTTAATAATGTGAACCCTGAGAGTACATCCAGTGACATTTGGGCCTTTAGAAACACATTAAAAACAGAAGCTACCGTCCCTCCAGCCGGCTGTTTCATCAGTCTGCCAGCGAGGGGGTAGCTAACACCCAGAGGCTCGAAGAATGACTCCAACGGCCGAGCTGGGAGATCCATCAAAAGCAGCAGGGGAGGGGATGATTGCAGCACCGGCCCATCTATCTCTGAGCAAATTACAGCCACCGCAAGGGAGAAATCAACCACAGAAGGGAGAAGGAGGTGGATGGAGAGAGAGCGAGGAGGAAGTAGAAAAGGAAGAGGAAAGAAGGAAAAGGGACGTGGGCAGATAACGTGTAGGAGGAAAGGCAAAAGTAAGAAGAAAGAAAGAGGGGAAAGAAATAAGATGATGCATGAAAGGAAGAGATTAATGAGAAGGAAGAGACAAACAGAGGTAGGAAAGATCCAGAAGAGGGAGGCCATAGGGAAGCAGGAAAGGATGGATCGATGCAGAGGAGGAAGCAGACGCTGACAAAACAGGCTGGTTAGGCTACAAGGTGACAAATGAGCCCAATATTCAGCGTGTTCCTCCTCCTCTGCTCCCCTTCACCTCCACACGATGAATCTCTGAAGAGACCGAAGACGAGGACATCCATCATCCATCTGATGTCCTCAACAAACCCCGACCCCACAGACAACACATCACCCCGGTACCATAAAAACAACACTTTCCTTTTTATTGACCCTCAAGTATTTTCTAAAATGAGACTCCCACACTTGCAACAAGGAGTATCGCTCCTCGCCATCCCTGAACCAGCGTCTCAGGGGCGGACTGATATAAGTGAAGCTGGTGGGCGTCCAGCGGGAGGGAGGCGGTGCGATGCAGAGGCGAGACACAATTACCTGTCTAAGCCTTTTATCGATGGAGGGAGATGGAAGTGGAGGATTTAGCTCCAGATTCCCCTTCATAAATCCTCAGAGAGCTCAGGAACCTCCAGCAGGTCAAGGTTTGTAATGCTTTCTCAACGGATCTCTGGTCATTCTTTCACCGTGATGACAAAGGACAAAGCACACGGACTCATACTGGTGACTTTAATCAAGTTGTGCTGGTTACTAAACTCACCTTAATCACAGGTGACAAATCAGAGCGAACAAAACCACAATCAAGTCCGGTACAACCGCACTGATTAGTCAACTGGAAGAAAATTAATCGCCATCAGTTTTGTCAAACATTGGCAGGTTCGAGCTTCTTACATCTGAGGATTGGAAGGTTTCTCTGTTATTGATGACTGTTTAGAACCCAAAGAAACTTAATGTACCGCTGGCTGGACAAAGGAAGCAATTTTGAAGAAGATATTCGCTTTGGTTCTTGGAAATTGTGATGAATAGTTTCCAAAATGTTGTGACATCTTACAGCAAATCCTACAATGACTGAACGACCGTCTTCATGTCCTTTTCAAAGTCAAGGAGGATGTTAGTGGAGAATTGATCCGAACTTCAGCTTTACTATGATTTAATTGAAGAAAATTGTGAGACATCCAGATACTAATCTTGGGCCGGGTGAAAGTGCAGAGTGAATCAGAGTATCGATTATCGAGTATCGACAGCGTAGAGCTGATAAAATGATGGATCGTGACTGAGAAGGAGCTCGTTGTCAGAAGATACAAATAACATCCAGTTAGAAAAATTAGGAAAACCAGTTTAGAGCTTCACGAGATATCCAAACCCATCATCATTCCCAATTAATTAAAACAGTGTTTTCAATCAATCGTGTCAAAAAGCTGCAAGAGGAAAATCTTTAATCTGGTTGAGGAAACATTAAAAAATGTCTCAATGTTCAATTAAAAAGAAGAACTGCATTAAAGAACACACAGTTCTGGCAGTAAAACGTTAAAAGGCTGCTACTAACACTATCTCCATTATTGTCATGATCAATCAGTTAATAGTTTAGTTTGTTAAGTTTCAGAAAATGTTGAAAGGAAATCCAAAAGATTCATTTACTGTCATGAATGACAAAGAAAAGCAGCAAATCTGCCCAGTAAAGATGCAGAAACGAGCAAATGTTTGACACGTAATATTAACAATGTGAATGTGACTCATTTTAATTGATTAACGTATCAGTTCATTGATTAATCAAACACACACAGGCCCAAAAAAGACGGCGTGTAGGAGTTCAGTTTTGATGTTTTAGTCCAGTTCATGGATCTCCAGTTTTAATAACCTTCAAATCAGCTCTTAACTCCAGACTCTCCTGTTTCCCACTGGAGTGATTATACTTGTTAACGCCACACTGATGGCAGCTGCTGGTGGAGTAAATGTTCTCCAACAGGGGGCGCCACACCGCCGTGACGGCCCGATTCTTAGATTCTGTTCAGAGTCCTGAGTGCAGCGTAATCCAGCCTGGTTCTGGAGTTACCACAGAGGGTCGGAGTGTCGCGGAGACCCGGTGACACCGACGTGATGAGAAAAGTTCCTCGGCTCTGAAGGAAAGATAATTGGAGCGCCGCAGCAGAACATGAAGAGCAGCGGAGCTTCACAGATCCAGTTATTAAATCTGCCACCGCTCCGATAACCCAGACAAAATAACTGATTACCAGACGTTTGATTTTCCACCTCTGCTAATTACAATCGCTGTCGTACAAAAGTCGACGTCACCGTGAGATTCACCAGGAGGCGTCAGAGGGCGGAGGAGGGTGCAGGAAGGTGGAGGAGGGCGGAGGAAGGTGGAGGAGGGTGGAGGAGGGTGGAGGAGGATGGAGGAAGGTGGAGGAGGATGGAGGAGGGTGGAGGAGGGTGGAGGAGGATGGAGGAGGATGGAGGAGGATGGAGGAGGGCGGAGGAGGATGGAGGAGGAGGATGGAGGAGGGCGGAGGAGGGTGGAGGAGGGCGGAGGAGGATGGAGGATGGTGGAGGAGGGTGGAGGAGGACGGGAGGAGGGTGGAGGAGGGTGGAGGAGGGTGGAGGAGGGCGGAGGAGGATGGAGGAGGATGGAGGAGGATGGAGGAGGGCGGAGGAGGATGGAGGAGGATGGAGGAGGGCGGAGGAGGATGGAGGAGGGCGGAGGAGGGTGGAGGAAGGTGGAGGAGGGCGGAGGAAGGTGGAGGAAGGTGGAGGAGGATGGAGCTGTTCACTGTGTCAACTCAATCAACATGTTTCGATGTGTTTTTAAAGTTCATTTTTACTATATTGCGATATGGATCTTTATCTCACTCGGACTTCTGCTTAAAAAGAATACATGACATCATCGGGATGAAAGTGGACTGGAGCACAAATAAAATACACACACATATATGTTCACTCCTACACACACACACACACACACACACACACACACACACACACTTCTTTGATGCATGACATACACAGAGGTGATACATGTGTGACACACAGTAATGACTTTTCTGTGACATTTCCTCAGTGTGGACGACTCAATATCCATCCAGAAGGTCCCAGTTGGCCGCGGTGTCAGATACTCAAATACTCACAAGGAGAGCTTTCAGTGTGTGTGTGTGTGTGTGTGTGTGTGTGTGTGTGTATAACTGCTGAGGTAAAACAATGTGTTATCAGGTGCATGTGTGTGTAAATGTTAGATTGTGTCGGGTGTGAATAATGTTGTCTGAGGCCAATCCACGGCTCGCAGCCTTCAGAGGGCGGACAACCCACAGCTCTGATAACTGTGACCACAAGACTTTTTATTTAAGGTGATTAAACTCAGTGCTACTACGCACTGGTAGTTGTACCTGGTCGGGGAACATCTGAGGTCCACATAATACTCGACCTGCGATGCACAAGATGGAAGGTATCCAGTGATCGGCAGCGCCTGTGGCAGTCAGGAGGGGTGAAACAGGACTGAACTGATACACTCTGGTTCTGGACACAGACGGCCACGGGGCAGAACTAAATGTCATCCACGGACACTGAACTGTGCGAGGCCTCGGCTGCTCCCTGGAAATGACGACATGCTTCGAGTCTGAAAAAATCATCCTCTTCTGAAACCAGCTTCTGTAAAACAGCCTGCAACTTACCATTATTCTGATTGTCGACTGAACTTGATCTTGTTTGGTCTCCAGTGTTTTCCAGAGCTAAAGATGACGTCCTCATACGTCCACAACTCAAAGAGCCTTTCATTTTCTTAACATAAACTAACTGATTAATCACGGTCGCTCTATGAGGATGCTTTAGAGGCCGTCCACAAGGAAACGCTTTTCTGTGTAGACGCACATGTTCTGCATCGTTTGGCCTCCGACCTCTGAACTCCGCGACGTCTCATAACAACAACAACAATGGCGGACTGCATGTTTGTGTTCGTGCAGCAGAAGATATTGAGCCTCTCCTGCAACTTACTCTCCTTGTAGTTGAGTGTGAGTCGCAGCAGCAGTTCGACCTCATTATCGGTCCACATGAACGATTCTGGTTTCCTTGCAGTAGCCATTGTCATCTTCTTCTTGTTGCGTTCGGTTTCTCCGTCTACTGTCTGTTTGTTTACAGCGCGCAAGCTTTATGTGCATGCTCCGCCTCTTCTTCTCCGTTACTCCTATAGACCTGGAATATGAACTACAGCGTTTTCAGTCGTTTTCAGTGGATCCGTGTGGACGCAAATATTCTTAAAACAATGCCGAGGAAGACAGAGGAAAACAGATTGTTTTGGTCCGTGTGGATAATATAAGGACTTAATTGTGGACTAAAATACACAAACAGAGTTCACACACTCACTGTGAAGCAGCTCAGTGTGTGTGTGTGTGTGTGTGTGTGTGTGTGTGTGTGTGTGTGTGTGGGTGTGTGTGTGTGTGTGTGTGTGTGTGTCACTTCACAGGCTGACAGAGTGTGATGAGAGGTGTCAGTCTCGTAATGAAGCCGCTCTCAAGTGTTAGCCTTGGAAGCTGAAGGGGGGATTCTCAGGGAGATCTCTGTTACTCAAACGCAGCAGACACGAGTGACCGTGATACAGACTGCAGCCATGACAAATTTCACTGTGACGTATCTGTGCGCGCTCAGACAAGAGCATCTACAGCCACACAGCAGCCATTTTCCTCTGACTTCACACTCAGAGCAGGAAGCTCAGATAATAACGCTGTGATAATGACACAGATCTGTTCCAGGTTGCGAGTTCCCCTGCTTCCTGATTCATCAACTGAAAAGAACGTGTATAGAGAATATTTAGGGACAAAAGGACAAACAACAGGCTTGATAACACATTATTTGCAGCTAGACAAGAGCTAACGTTAGCATTCAACCACGTCCGTGCTAACCCGTGCTAACTCAATCTCACGTCTTCTTTATTCCCGATCAAATACTGAGACGAGCAGTGTGACAGTCTGAGAGCTAAAAGGACGTTTAACCTTCAAACTGGAGCTACGTATGAATGAGAACTGCATGTGTGCTGATACCTGCTCACCTGTGATACAGCCGGACCAGAGCTGCTCTCTCTGCAGCATTTCAGTACATTTTTATGTGACGGTGAGCTTAATCTGAGCAGTTCAGAACCATCCAAGTCAACAGTGACGGACCTGCTGCTTCACTGATGACAGTCACAAGACATCAAGAGGTGACTTCCATCTTCTATCTGCCATCAGTTTCATGTTTCATGGCTGAGCGATGGAGGGATCAAACCCCTGCTTTCCTTTTTCCCCCCACAGCGCTGAGAAACGTATCCGTCAGAGAAAAAGACGAATCACCGTCACACAGGTTCCTCTGACTCCTCCGTCTGTTCAGATCTACTCGATTACGCTTGAATCCTGAACCTGAGAGTGAAATATGACCAATAAAATAATGTTTCCTACAAGCAGCGGATCTGATGAACAAACTTTTTACTGTAACAGCAGGAAAGCTGAGACGCTGCCCGGTCCGGGAAGCACAGCGGGAATTCAATCCTAATCGCTTCAGCAGCTGATTCCTCGCTCAGGTCAGGCTGATAAATTACTAAATAGGGCCATTTTTAAAGAAAAATGCTGTGAATGTCAGAAATATCTCCAAGTGTTAGACTCTGATATGTTGGGATGGATTTATTTTAAAACCACCATCACAGTCAGAACAGTGCTCAGACCTGACATGGCTTTTAAACCATTATTCTAAAGTGAAACCACACATAACTAACATGACTTTCATTTCAAACTACTCTAAAAAAAGCACAAATGGACTCTTCTACATTGTAAGTTTGTTGCTGAAAGGCCAACAGAAGTTAAAGAACCCTCTGGTCTGCCAGGAAACTGAGGATCCTCAACACTCAGATCTGTGAGTGGAGAGATTTTCTGCCGCTTCCTCTTTTGACAGACAGTCTCAAAGTCTCAACGAGGCAGCGAGCAGGCTGCCAAACGCCACCGCGGGAAAGGGATCTACAGCATTCACGGGCATATGGTGCTGTTGACGCAACACCACTTGAGTTTACTTGTGCTGAAAAAACACATCTGCTGAGCGCAGCGACTGAGAGGGAAGTTAAACAAGAAGAAAAATGGTTCAAAATACAGTTCAGATCGTTTCCTGTGACACTGCTTCACTCCACAAAACAGAGTTTTAAAAACACAGCAGAGATCTGAAATCTCTGCAACGACCAGCTCAGATCTGGATCTAATGCTGCTGTGTTCTGTTTCCTCGCCGCTGTTCTGGAGACAGTTGTGTGTTTTACTTTATGTTTCAAACTATTCAACTTCTTCCACAATTTCAGGACTGATCTGAGCTGAATCCTCAGCGTCTGAATGGATCAGGATTTGGGCTGAATCCAATTTTGATTCTGAGGTTTCCAATTTTTACCCTGATGGAGACAGAAAAGCGGCATCAGCAAGTCCTCGCAAGCTCCACACATTCGTCTTAAGACTTAACTGAGCTCTGACACGGCTGTAAGAATGATCTTTGAACAGGGAAGTTGATATCAATGATAATTGGTGAATTTCTTGTGCATTTTCAGGTAAATTTGAAGCTCCACTGCGTCAGTGTGAATAACAGCTTCTCAGATCAGTTTGTGATCTCGGGGCTTGTGCAGACTTGGATTACATCTGATGAGCTGTATTTATGTTTTTGTTTTTTAGTTATTAATTACATCTTCTCCAGGAGAATGCTGCATCGCGCTACCAAACATGTTTTATGGACCGACGTGCACGTGGCTGAGAAGAAAACGACAGAACTTTCATTTTTGTGTGAACTGTTCCTTTAAGAAACCTGCTTGCTGTGTTTTTTAGTTTTTTTGTTTCCAGGTCCCCATGAATCTAATTTGGATTGGCTGCGTGCAGACAGCAGCTTCATAATGTTACTGATAATATTATCACTGGATTGGAGCTGTGCATCAATATTAAACACCTCAGATCAGAATCAGAAACAAACTCTGGTGTTCTGGTGGAGACGCATCAGCAGCTGATGTAAGGAGACGCGAGTGAGGACAGACGGACCGGCAGACGACGGACATCACGTGACTGCAGCTGCAGAGGAGTGATGGCCGGCGTCCAGCAGCAGACTGAGGCAGTGGACCGTGTAATTACCATACTATACAATTTATGGAGGTTCTGTCACTGCGCTGAGCGGTGAGACGCCTTCAGGTCCGAGCGTGATGGAGCAGAGAGCCGGTCAGAGCCCTGAAGCTCTGCAGTCAGTCATGTGACTTTAATCTGCCGTAATCTGGCCGTTGTTTACTTCCTTACAGCTGTTTGTTACATTTACACCAGGTTGTTTGACTTTGACCACAGCAGGGACATTAATCATTCATCGTTAATGATTCATCGTTATTCGAGTCATCGTTGATACGAATGTAACAGTTTCAAAATGTCTTAACTGACAATCAGAGACACATTAAGAGTATTTTACAGTAACAGATTACAGATACTTGCTTTTCAAAACTGTAATGAGAAAATGTATTGAATTAAAATACATTTAAAAAGTCATTTGTCATTTTACACAAACTGGTATCCTCCCATCTGAGCCGTTCAGTCGCCTCAGTGTGGGTCAGATTTTGTTAGCAGTTGTTGAAAACCACCGGCGGACTGAAGTCGTGATTTTGTGTTATTTATTGTTTTAGTTAAGTAACTTTATGTTTATTATATCTGTTCTTTTAACCCTGAACATGATCTGTGTTTGAGGTCAAATCAGAGTCGGCTACATAAAGAGTTAAAACAGTTTGTCAAAGGAAAAAGTTTATTCATGATTCATCGACGATCGATTGTTGAGGCGGCCGAATTCTTTAGTCTTTTGACAATTATTGATACGAATAACGAAACTAAACCAAAGGAGGAAATAAAAGAGAAGAAATGCAGGAGAATCTGATATTAGAGCTCGTTGGGGTCATTTTGATTTCCAGGATTGTTTAACTTCACAGAATTCATATCTTTCAGACCTTTAATCAATGATTTGTTTTGTCTTAAAGCCTTTTAGGCCTTTTTTTGTACCTGCTGTTAACATCTGTTACGAGTGATCCAATCACAAGTTGACTAGCTTTCAGTCCATGAGTGACCTCTTCGGATCAGCTCTCACTTTCCCGCTATATATGCAAATAAAAGGACAAACAGATATATTTTTACACAAAGAAAGAATGCCGAATTTCCAAGAAAGCCCAAATAGTTAAGAATTTGAAATAGACAACGTTAAATTATATTTGTAAAGTTTCTCTAAACTTAACAACTCACAAAATTGAGTGATTTTTTAAGGGAGTCTGGTGAAGTTCTAGAGCTAGTCTACATTTACTACTGTTGAGTGTATTTGTAGAATCTGACATTTTAGCATCACGTTCGCTCAGTTGAAACTGTGTTCTCAGACATCAGCAGGTTAAAACACATTTTAGTCAATTCAAAAAGTGCACAAACATCCGACAGCTGGTCAGAAACACACTCTCATTAAACACTGCAGACTAAACATCATAAATCATAAAAATCGGCGATCAATATTCAGCAGAATGAGCACGATTGTTTATCATGGCTTTGCTGGATCTTGCCACGCTCGATCAATTGCTGATCAATATCTTATTAAGTTTGATAAGGTGCGTTTGTGCTGGAATTGTACAAATATATGAGGCAGCTGTGAGATATTGAAGAAGTCTCACTGCATCTTGTTTGTTTGATTTTGTTTTATCTTCAGCACAAACCGCTTTAATAAGTTATTTTTCTATAAAACAAATTGAACAGCAGCACGGTGTCGACGACACATTCCCCGACTTAACATCCACCAGCTTCACTTACAAACCCTTTCAGCGTGGGTGAGGTTTATGAGAGGTGAAGTCAAAAATATCCTTTTAAAACAAGTTGTGTGTCTTTTAAACCCAGAGAGCAAATCCAGTTAACTGGGACTGCCTCTGAATGAATCTCTATCAGCAATCAAATCTCCTCGATCTGCCAGAGACTGAATTAAACTGATCACATTAGGACTTCAGCCACCGGTGTATCAATTAGTCCTGCAGCGGAGAAAGAGACTCCAGGAACTCGGTATTCTTGGAAGAACAGCCGTCTCAAGTTACCCCCCGTTTCATTTTGGAAAGTGAGAACGTCGGAGCTCTTTACAAACCTCGCTGTGAGGCTGCAGCGACACCAAGCAGGTAACACGAGCTCAGAGGAGATAATAAGAAGCCCTGACCTCAAAGTCATCGCTGTTTTGTTTTGGTCTTAAACCTCTAAAAAAAATATGTGCTTTAATTTGTGGATTCATCTGAAATCCATCCATGTTCCACTTTTATTCATTCCTCTTTAAGCACAGATGAGTTTCTGCTGCGACTGCAGGAGAAACACAAATTCACATAAAGAAACAGCCATAAAATAATGTGCTTTTATTTTGAAAAGTTGAATTGATTAATATGAATGTATGTGATTCACTTGTGTTCAGATCACACGTGATGGTTTATTTTCAATCAACATATTAAGAAATGTACATTTTCACATGCGAATGAAACATATGAGGAAATGTTAATTAAAATTAATTTAGTCTTAACTTTCATATTTTTTAAGATACACCAACATTGATGAGACCAAACTGATCACTCAATAATAATCAATAAATAAAAATCATAAAATGTGAATGTTTAAATCATTTTGTCCGACCAATCAGGAAGCACTTCTTGTTGTACACTTCCACCAATCAGATCAAGGACGCCTAGTGAGGTCTGAAGTGGGGGGCGGAGCCAAACAGCAGACCTGATCACTCACAATCTATCAACATCATCAGCTTTAATCAAAGCAAAGCCACACACACACACACACACACACACACACACACACACACACACACACACACTTATACAAACCAATCAATTCATCCGCGGCCTGTTATAACTCTGTGATATTGTCTGCAGCTGTCAGCTGTTATTGATTCAAACCGTCTCGTCTGTGATTTAAAATATTCATAATTAAAAAGCTGAGATTAAAAACACCCACACATCTCGTTAAAGTAATTTGTGGCTCTGGCTGTCTGGACCGAGCTCATCTGGAGGAAGAAATCTGAGAGCTCATCGCTGCAGTCAAACATCACGCGACCCACCAGATCACAAACCCACAGAACCAACAGCTCATCGTCAGATAAATGTCCAGAGATGTCAGCAACACGTCTGAAGTGGGAGAGAAGGAGTAAGAAGAAGGAAGAGGAAGAGGAAGCAGGAAGAGGAAGAGGAAGCTCGAGGCAACGCTGACAAAAATCACATCTCATTTTCAGGCTGGTCAGACTGAATCAGGCCGAAGAGAAAACGTTAAACTACACGTGGCAGACGGGCTGATCTGGAGTCTGTTTCACTCTCAAATAACCCCTAACCCAAAATATCTCCAGTTTGAAATCTGATGTAAAAATGATTCAATTCAAAAACACTTGATGACTTTTTGAGGCAACAAGCACACGAGCTTTGGAAGTGTTCACACTGTAAAAGGTCAAGGAGGAAGGTAATTTCAGCGATGAGCTTCATTTGGACCGTTTAAAATGTAAAGTGGGTTCGTTGTAATTATAAGTTCAGCTACAGGATCATTCTGATCCCATCTGCACCGACCAATCTGCTGATTTCCCCCCACGGATGACATTTCTACTGCCGTCAGGAAATAAACTTTTGCTCTCGTATATCGAAAAGTTCACAGGCACTTCACAACAAGCACGCTTTAATCATCTGTGATCGAGTAACGAGGGACTGGTAGGTTCAACTAGAAGACAAAAACATCCCAAAGCAAGTCTGCGAAAATAACATTTAATTAGGTCACGACTGGAATCATCAAGTCAAAGTGCAACAAATGGCGAGAACATGAACATGAAATCTTTCTTTCAGCCAATCTGAATGATGTCAGTAATGTACCAGCTGTGCTGAGAGATAAAAAGATGGACCGATTCTAAAAAACATCACTGAGATAAGAGAGGCTGCTAACATGGTTCATTTTTACTGTTATATTGAAACCAAGGCTAATATTTTAATTAAAAATGCATAAATCACAAACAGAATCATATTTAAACTCACTACACTGTCCACCCTGTCAGACACACAACTTTTACAACAATTTAATAAACCTCACATCCTGTTTCAGCACGATGGTGAGGAACGCTGCTAAACTAACAACTTCTCCAGCAGGCTCCTTAATCAAACTGAGATGTGGATGCAGATGTTGACGTCTGGTTGTTCAGGACCGCAGGAACACAAGAGGCACATCCACGTGAGATAATCATCAACATGTACGTGTAGGAGGGTTCAGCGCTGGCTGCAGGCATGCTAATGTTAGCTGCGTCTGCTGCAGCAGACCTGCTTACAGGCTCGGGTCAGTTTTGTACTGTGAATCACAAATCCTGCAGTGAGCGTTGGTGTGACTCACTGGGGCTCGTTGCAGGGCTGACATCTCTCTTTATCTCTGTAACGTTACTCTAAAGATGCTCCGAAAAACTGATTTAATGTGAATCGGTTCTCAGTAGTGTCGACATCACGGGGACGGTGCGCTTAAAGTGCTGAGTTTGTTATTCAACCCTGTGATTAACTGACCCTTTAAACAGAGAAGCTGCATTTTAAACATTCAACATGTGATGTAAAATAGAAATAATACAGTAGCACGAGGTTATAGTGTCATTCAGGTACGTCTGACATTAAAATCTGTCCGAAGTAAAAAGTAAAGAAGGCAGGAACAAAGGTGAGTGTGTGTGTGTGTGTCAGAATGAATGCATGCTACAGCAGCAGTGTGTGTGTGTGTGTGTGTGTGTGTGTGTGTGTGTGTGTGTGAGAGTGTGTGTGTGTGTGTGTGTCAGAATGAATGCATGCTACAGCAGCAGAGTGTGTGTGTGTGTGTGTGTGTGTGTGTGTGTGAGAGTGTGTGTGTGTGTGTGTGTGTGTGTGTGTGTGTGTGTGTGTGTGAGTGTGTGTGTGTGTGTGTGTGTCAGAATGAATGCATGCTACAGCAGCAGAGTGTGTGTGTGTGTGTGTGTGTGTGTGTGTGTGTGTGTGTGTGTGTGTAAAGAGATGCCCTCCTGCTCAGTCAGCTGTTGTGTCGTGTTTATTTGTGTATGTTTTGTAAAAGTGCGTGCGTGTGTGTAGGTCGCTGTATATTTTACAGTCAGCGGTTCTGACAGCAGGATGTGTGTGTGTGTGTGTGTGTGTGTGTGTGTGTGTGTGTGTGTGTGTGCTGTGTTTGCTCTTCTATCTTTGCGAGGACTCGTTTGAATCTTTACAGTGAGCACCATTCTGGGCTCCTGACGTCTCCAGAGGGCTGCTGGAGGTTTAACTCCTCCTTGTAGAGACGAGGTCAGCGTGAGGTCACAGTCTGGGTTGGGTTTACACCTTCAGCTGCTCCACATGCATTTAAATAAGCGTCCTCACAAGTGCACAAGTACACGTGTGTGTGTGTGCGCTTGCAGCAGTGAGGTGGCAGGGTGGGTGGGAGGGACTTAATTGAGCATGAAAGACAACAGATGACCTCTGGTGCTGCAGCACTGCCGCCAATCAAACATCTGCCAGCCGGAGGCTCAAGGACGACCGCAGACCGCCCAAACGGCCGAGCAGCCGCGCAGCCCTTCATGCTCAGATTCACCTGTGGACACAATCTGTCCACTGGGGAACATTTTATTTACAAATGTCTACATCTCTGTCAGCTACACCAGCGACCGAGGGCTGAGACAGCTCCTGGTGTCAGCGGAGGCTCTTCAGTTAAAGCGAGCCAGCTCAGTCTCCAGCACAGGAGGCACGTCGAAGGTTTGACGTCTGTCGCAAACGTGCGTCATCACGTTCACATTGTGCAATTATGAGCCGGAGGGGATGATGGTGTTAGCCACAAACCTGGATTGTTTGAAGCAGACATGTTTACCAGCTGTTTTTGTGGCGACCAAAACCGGTTACTTTTCATGGGAGGCCGGAAGATCTGCATCCATGATCAAGGTGACAAAAGCGGTGTCATATTATATTTCTAGGGACTGTTTTTTAAATAATGTCTACTGAGAAATGTTTCGAAACATGTACATGAGTTTAAGCCTGCAGACTTTTAAATATCTGGATGAAAGTGATCACTGATAAGTTCCTTAATTAACAATAATGAGCGCCTCACTTTACAGGTAGGTTGATTCCATTCATGCATCCTGATCCAAAGCTGGTAGAGTCCACTTGGATCCACCTGGGAATCTGACATAATGATATACTGACGTTGGCCCGGCAGCAGAACCTCGACTGTGTGACTATCAGTCCCCATAAAGACCAAACTTCAACAAAAGCTGGGCAGATTTGATAAAAATAAACAGTTATTATACATCCTGTAGACACAGATACATAAAGCAGACGCTGTATTCGATATATAAGGAATATAAACAACGTGACTTTAGGGGCATTTTAAACTCTCAGGACCTGAAATCATGTGAGGTGAATCAGCACCAGCTTTGATTCATAAAAACAATAACCAGAGCAACAAATCATCAATCACGAGCATCATACTCCCTCCCTCACTTGTTACGACGACATGAAATCTGTGCTGTCGCAGCGATTGGTCTCGAGGTGTGTCTGTAAAGCTCAACCAGGCAGCTGATTGGCCGGTGGGGATGAGTGGGCTCGACGGTTCAGCCACCGAGCAGATCAATGGCCGCCGCCGTGCAGGCTTGTTCACCGACACACAGACCTGGACTCTGTTAGCCTCCCTTCCTCTGTCTCTGTCACACACTCACACACACACACACACACTCGCACACACACAGTGGGGTTCTGCCAGGCTGTGCACATCCACACACACACACACACACACAAACACTGGCGAGTCACAAATTAAAAAACAGCCCCCTACCCGACTCGTTGTTCTCTGAATCCATCTTGGTGGAGGCGAAGTGGAGGACGGCCTGCCAGGTGGACCTCGATGCCTCCGTCTCTCTCTCCCTCTCTCTCTCTTTCTGTTTCCTCCCTCTCTCCCTCCCTCTCTCTCTCCCTCCCTCCCCCCCTCACACACTGACTCTCATCTCTGACCTTGCAGTGTTTGTGTTTCCCCTCGCCGGCAGCAGCAGCAGCAGCAGCAGCAGCAGATCTGCTGAGGGCTGCAGGTGAAGCTGCAGCGCTGCAGAGTCCAACAGCTAAAACACTCAGAACCCACTCGGTACCAAACACGCTGCACACACACACATGCACTTGCACAGATGACTGCAGAGATGACATGATGAGTGTGTATTCTGCTAATGTGTGGGTTTATGTGTGCATGTGTGTGTGTGCGTATGGTTTGAGGTGTTTTAATCATCCTGATTGGAGTGTAATTATGCAGATTTATTGAAAGGGGCGTGTGTGTGTGTGTGTGTGTGTGTGTGTGTGTGTGTGTGTGTGTGTGTGTGCAGTCTGTAGAAGTGTGTGTGGGCCTCTGCGGTTGTGTAACAGAGAAAGTTTTGGTTTTTTTCCAGTGTGTGTACGTGCCTGGATTCCAACCTTGAGCATGAGGACATTTTTAAAAACATCTGTAACATCTGGGACAACATTTAAACAACATTTGGGTCATTTTTTTCTGAAAGTAAATTCCTGATAAAAGAGTGAAGTGAGGAATTTAAAAGCGTGAGACCTTTTAGGAAAGTGAGGAAATGTGAATAAAGCGTGACATTTTTCCAGCGATGACATTTTTGCAGAAGTGAGACATTTTGTCGAGTGATGAGATTCTGTAAAAATTGAGGATGATTTGGGGAAGTGAGGACATTTTAAAAACTTAACCATAATTTGAAATGTGAGGATATTTTTGGAAAAGTGATTCTGAAAAATTGAGGATATTTATCAAAAGTGAGGGAGAGAAGGAGGTCGCTTCTGGAGACACACAGCAGAGTTTTAGCACCGTGAACAATCAGTTTGGAAAGCAAGACCACTTTATCTGAATCTCAGAGCGTTTGAGACGGTTTTAGGGCCATTATGAAACCAAAAATCTTCAGTTACAGTCAGACGTGTGTGTGTGTGTGTGTGTGTGTGTGTGTGTGTGTGTGTGTGTGTGTGTGTGTGTGTGTTATTGTCACAGATGGCGGCAGCAGATACCGTCATGCCACATGCTATTCAGACAGCTCCGGCACTAATTTTAGATTCTGTGAGAGCTGAAAACAAAAACTCACATTGATGCTCGAGTTCCACCAAAAAAAAAAAAAGAAAGAAAGACCACAGAATTTCCCGGTTTGTAAACGTAATATATTCTGGGAATGTTCTAAAAATAACAGTAATTTCTAGCCGCCTGAAACTGATTAAGGTCTCGGGATCTGTGCTGAAACCACAGGTGGGTTTGTTGGTCTGTATTAAAGAGCTGGAGAGCGTTTAAGAGTTCAGCATCTTTTACTGCTGGAGCTGCTCGCAACAATCAATCGAAAGGCAAATTTAATTCAATCCAAAAAAAAGGGCGCTTTTTGGTTTCTTCTGCAAATCAATTACTGGCAAACTGAAGGAAAACAACTTCCACTTCCACAGGCTGCTCAATCAAATCTTTTGGATTTTCAAATTTAAATTTGGATCTGTGAGCATCAAGAGTTCATTAACGAGCCGACACACTTCAGCCAAACACTCTGACGCTCTCAAATAATCAGTTAGTCCAAAAAAGTGACAGAAAACAAGACTATGGAGTGCAAGGTGACGTCTTTAAATGTCTTCTGTAGATATTCACTTCATGTTTTCAAGTCTATGTGAAAGCTGTTGGTTTATTTTTTTTTTCAGAGATCCCTTTTTGATTTGTTTGGGGAGAGGGTTCACTCTGGACAGATTTGAGAACCTGAACTTAGTGACAAACTGAATGTCTGTGTTTGACGTTTATGGTTGAATCACTGACATTTTTTCTTTTTTTGTTGTTGCTCTTCCATCTTTATTTTTGGTGAATATTATTTGAGCTTTTCTACCTCCAACATTATCGTTTAAAGACAGGTTTGCCAGGAGGTGAAACCAACAATCTGTCGCTCTTTACAGATCCAGATGCAACAGTCCAAGATGGGTGAAGCCATCAGTGCTGAAAATACAATATCTTAGGAAAACATTACAATTTAAAAAAGGTGCTGAAAAGAGTTTTTTCATGCATCATATCATTTTTTTTTGCAGCTGTATCACGGGCCCGACATTTCAACGATGACATCCTGGCAGGTTTGTCGCCGTGCCTGCAGGCATCCTCAATCCTCAACTGTGTCATATTTTGCCAATTATACAATATTGAACAACTTCCACAGAAGCTCAGGGTCTCGCTGCTGCCGGTGACAAAGCCTCAGGTCAGTGTGTGTTCAGACATTCTCGCCACAGATGACTGAAAGGACATGAAATACATTTGGATGAGAGCCGGAGGGACGGTGCAGCCAGCGTGGCCTCGCCCTGACAGGCTGAACACAGAGAGATATGACGCTGTGTGCTTCTCTTACTGATCATTTAGCTACAGGAACACAAATGCAACACATGATAATGAGATGAAAGGCATTGTGGGAGCTGTAGTTATCATGAGAATAGGCAGATATGGAGCAGTGTGAGCGAGTCTGCAGCACAGAGAGCGTGAGGGAGGGTCAGCAGGAGGAAACTGTTTTCTACTCAACACAGAATACTGGAAAATAAACTTCTTCCACCTTCTGAGAATTATGCATATTTTTGTGTCTGAAAAGAAAAAGTGTTTTCCCTCTGGGCACAACGTCTTTTAACTGCTCAGCAAAATGGAAATGTGAACATCTGTAATCGATCATTATCTCCAGAACAGGTTCTGACTGGACCTTGTGATGAGCCTGTTCTGTCAACTACTGTCTCAACATGCTCTGAATCTTAAATAACACGATTAATAAACTCTCTGAATATCGTTGCTCTCATCTCCATATTTCAGGTATGAGGGAGCTCGTGTGCATCGTCTTTCTCATTATAAATGCTTTCTGCTGACACATGCACAATATTAGAGAAACTATTCCCACCAAGCAGTGTTCATTTTGTGTATCACTGACACATTATCTGCATGTGAATACTTGGTTGTCGCCTGCACATGTAGGAGTGTTTTTAACTAGCACACAGACATTTCATGTGTAAGTGAAAGAGGACAGTGCTGACTGAAGTAAACCAGTTATGTTGTACATGCTGCTGCTGCTCTGCCTCAGTCCTGCTGCTCCACATCTCTGTACCGACACCTGTCTGTCTGTCTGATGTCGATAGGGACGCGAGCAAACATCCGACTACAAAACACGCCTGAGGAAAACTGTAAAATCCTTCAAAGAGTGCAGAAAAAGCGGTAAGCCGCGCGTCGCACAACAAAGATAAAAGCTTCCCTCTCTGCAAAGATGCGACCGGCGGAGGAAACAGAGGGAGGCGCGTCTCCTTTGAAGTTATATTTAGGCCAAATCCTCCTTTGCAGAACAAACCGTCTTCCACTGTGCATACAAATCACAGCCAGCGACGGAGGGAGGACCGTCCTGAGAGCACAGGAACCGGCTGCACACGTACAATTAGTCGGCGGAGCATCAAAACAACGCCGGCCCGCTGGGTTTGATCGACTTTGATTCTTTCAGCATCCCAAACACTCTGTTCCACCTGGGACACAGATGCATGCTGGGTGACTTGGTTCTGTAAGACGTGAGCACACAGAAATCCTCCCTGCAGGTGGTCCACATCCATTTAGACACATTTACAACACGACTGCAGATGTAAAGCTCCTCCAACACACGTGGGATGCAAACTAAACCTCCGAGGGATCAGCAGGATGAATTCAGAATACCAAACATGTTTTGGTGTTTATGTTTAGTGTTTCGCCAAACTGCATTTTATATGAACACGGCAGCATTTACATTACAGAGATCGGCAGAAGTGGCACATTTTGATGGCATTAGTGTTTCAGATTTAGTCAGCATGAATCCCCCAGCCATGTTTGTTGTGACAGAACCAAAACTGGATCTTTTTCTGATCCTCACCGAGAGCTAATGTGCCTGAATCGAGGGTTATGGTTGAACACATCCATCTTTAAAGGAGTTATTGTTTTGGTGCCAGTTGACATCATGTACTTACTCTGTTTTTACTCCACTGCTGCCTTCTCCCTCATCAGTTTTGAGGAACAATCACACTTCAAGTGACTTAATCTCAAATTTCCAGTAGAGAGATTGTTGTTTTTCTTGGACATCTTTAAACAGAAGACCTTTTCACACAGACATCACGCATCATCACGTTGACATCTGTGTGTTTTCTTTAACGTCTTTTCACCTGTAAATCTAAACATGTATCCGCAGGGTGTTTGTAAATCATATGGATGCTGTTGTAATGTGTTGTGATGGAGATCCTGACCCACCATGCATCCCCTCTTGGTCTAAATGACATCAGATAATCGCTGTCAGTGAATAGCGGAGCCTGCCTGGCTCTCACTCACGAGGAGCAGTGTTGTATTTTTTTCTGGGGGAAGTCTTGGTGGAGAGCAGCTGATGAACTGAAGGTGACAGAGACACAGTGAGTTAAAGCTTTTTGCTCTGAACCACGTCACATTATCTCATTATCTCTCTGACTTTCACACAGACGGCGAGGCGGAGTATCGTTGCAAGAGTCCCACCTTTTAAGCACAGTGTGAACGTGTCTAGAGATGCTGGGTGATCATGTGGAGCTACAGCTGCAGATCCAACAGTCACAGTCTGTAAGAACTGTGAAAGAAGGTCCGGAAAGGTTCAATGTAACTGTCAATATACTGTTGTGCAGGCCGAGTGTCCCACTGGGAAACAGAGACGAAGCTTCAGGACAGACATGAAGTCGACGGTGTCCTCCGTCAGTGTGCAGCTTTTCTCTGGGAGCAGATTACTGCAGGGTGAAGAAAACACCAAGGGCTCCACACAAATGACAGGAGACTTAGAAAGGTAGTTTCCAACAGGCATCCATCCCTCCATTCCTCCACCCATCTATCCCTCCATCCCTCCACCATCCAACCAACCCTCCATCCTCCGTCCATCCCTCCATATGTAACCATGCGCTCATCTGACTGACTGTTCCTTCAGTCTGAAGCAGCCGCAGCGAGAGTGAGCGACGGAGGGTCTGTCCTACATAATGACTTAATTGAGGTGGTTAACACTTTGAGGATAATGAGAGCCTCTAGACCACAACAGACCCAGGAGTGAGAGCTACCAAGTGGAGCAGCACACACACACACACACACACACACACACAAAGGAAATCAGTGTCGATTATTAATAGCAGCTGCACTAAATGTAGCGGTATCTGTCTAATTTCATTTGACCGGCTCCTGCATCGTTAGTGTGTCGGTGTCAGTGACAGCCTTCACTTTTCTTCTACATGGTTTTGTTTCCCAGATCAATGCTGAATTTTCTCTCTCATCGTTTAAGCAAAAATAAAATCCTTCATTTAAAGAAGATCGGCTGATTAAACTGACATCTCCGGTTTCTTAACGGACAGTTGGTTGGTATATTATATGTTGACTTAGTTAAAGATGTAATATGTAACGTTTCTGTTATTGCATTATCTCAAATATTCCAGTGTTCAGATCAGAGAAATGTGCAGCTTTACTCAAAGGAACGATGCGTTTCATTATTTCACTATGAGCAAGGATTCTTTTAATCATTATGGAACGATTCAATCGGATCCGGTTCGGTTTTGATACAATAAAAGCCGATACAATTCTTTGTTTCACGTAGACATTCATTTTCTTTTATAAATTAGAGTAAGAAAATTCTGTAAAAAGCTGATTACCTTCATTTAGATATTTCATAAATGACCCGGGGATGTTTGTGTGTTTCTCACTGTCATGTATATCTGTTTATACCTCAGCGTATAAAACACACACCTGTCGTCTCATCCTGGATCTGATGGAAAACTATCCTGTTGTCTGGATCTCCGTGAGCCTCTGAGCTGGACCTCCCTGAACTGGACCTCCCTGAACCGGACCCCCCTGAACTGGACCTCCCTGACTGTCTGGATCCTCTGCTTCCTTGTAATAATCAGTGCATAAACTCAAAGCTGAGTTAACAATCAGACACATTTTCACCACTGATAACACACTCAGAAGTTGGATTAACTAAACACTGTGCAGCAGCTCAGCACATAATGTCAGCAGACAGTGACAGTTAACAGTGTACAGAACCACCACGGTCACAGAACCACCACGGTCACAGAACCAGCTAATGATAGAAACACGTTCAACAGCAGACAGCTCGTAAGTCCTCAGCAATAAAACAGGTTATAGATGCCATGATTACACTGTCGGACATGTTGCTTTTGTTTGACCTTTAAACTTAGACGAGAGTTAGAAGAAGCGTTGAGAGATTCTTAACTTTTAAATCGTCCATCGACCAGTTGACGGTACATTTGGACCGACCCAGAGCTCGAGTATCCGTGTAGTCACATCTCTAAATTTAACACAGATTTTCGTTTCATATCTGTTAATTTTTACACCCCTACTTTCTTCGTTTTTGCGTTTTTATCTACTTCGGTTGTTTAGGAGAATACTGCAACAACGTCTTGCTGTGAAGCTCCAGAAATGTTTTGTTGACATCAGCGTGGAGGTGAGAAGATTACGACTGAATTTCTTTGTTGAACTGTTCCGTTACGTCTACACCGAGCTTAACCACATTGTGCCAAAACAATAACTTTAACCTTGTTGTGTTAACAGTCATCCCTACAGAAATGTCCCAATATCAATATCGTGGTGTCTGGTCAAAAATATTGTGATGTTGGATTTTGTCACCCAGTCCTGGTATTTATGAAGAGGAGATTTTAAATATAGAGAGTAGGGCTGTAACGATACACATATCAAAGCTGAAACTCAGATCCACGAACCTGTCTCGCGCTGTGAGAAGGCAGAATCGCAACAAAACTTCCAGTCCAGATCAGCCCTATGAGCTGTAAGTAACACCACATTAACACCGCAGCGGTCGTTCGCCAATTCTCCGCCGTTGCTTGTTCACACAGAGTGAAACACCGCTGTAAAGACGAACCGCTGCGTAATTCAAACAGAAAGCGGCGCTGCGGCTCCTAAAGAGACGTGACGGTACACGTCATGATGATGACATGTGTGTGTTTTCAAGGGGTTTCCCCGGTGTCTCCCCTGTCAATCAAAACCCGACAGAGACTGTCTTCCGGGGCAAAGTTAACTGAAGTCTCGGTCCGGAGGGCCGATGTCGCGGAGATTGTTTTTCATTATAAACACTTGGTGAGTTAAAGTTTTTTTTTGCCGGTGACAGGCGCTGTTATCAGGCAGAAATGTGACGAGGAGTCAGTAGGACGGGCGGGAGGAAGGACGCTTATCCACGTACAGCTGCGGTATTTTTCCTTGTTGCCAAAGACAGTTACAGTTACTACGCTACCTTAGTTTGGTTCTGTTTGTCTGTATTAAGTTGAGTGAGGGATCTGTGCAGTTAGCAGACCATCAGATAAACACGCCCTCCACAATACTATCAGACAAGTATCATATACAGAAGTTAATGAAATGTTATATAAATAAAATGTTTAATAAAAAAAAAAAAAAAAAAATTGAGGTTTGTATCGAACCGTGGGTCAAAAATCTTGATACAAACCGAATCGCGAGTTTGGTGTATCGTTACAGCCCTAATGTAGAGATACAAACATATCACATACTGTGATTATAGCCTACAAATACTGCAATATAATTCGCCAGCTCTCTCTCTGTCTGATACATGATGGAATAACATCTACTGATCGGACCAGCAACAGGACAGAGATCACTCAGCTCATACCATCTGCAGCGTATCTGACCACATCACTAACATATTCAAACACACACACACACACACACACACACACACACACACACACACACACACACGCTGCCACACTCCGTTTCATTGGCCCATCAGGGATCGATGTGGAAGGTGTTCCATTACCACTAATGTCATCAGCAGTTTACCAGTGGGAGTAATTACAGACACGAGGGCCGCGGGGCTGCAGAGTCCCTCAAGCTGCAGACGCAAACTCCAGCATCCAGACACATCAGCTACTGCGCCCAAACACAACCAGCACATCTCCAGGGAGGCTTTTTGGGCCACGGACGCCGATTTATCATCCTACTTTGTGAGTCTCGGCAGCCAACTGGGTCTTTAGGGGAGAATCGTTCTCCAGTAAAACAGCAGCTGGTTACCTGCCAGAGAGCAGCTGCTGGGGGAGAAGGAAGCAGAGGGCACGCAAAGTCCAACTCTCCCAAAATAGAAAACGCTGTCAGACGTGACAACACACACACACACACACACACACTTACTTTCCGATGCCTTGTTTATTTACGCTACGCTCGACTAGGCGTGTGCTCAAGATAAAAGAGGTCAAAGTCGGGATGGAGGAATCACAAGGACAGAGGAGCTGATGGAGGCGGCGGAGGGAATCAGAGGACTTAGAGAATGTTGGATCGTCGTAATGCTTCTTATGCTGCGTTGTATTAAGAGGATCTGTGAGCGGCTGACACTTACAGAGACTGCGAGACAATAGAGGGGGAAAGTGCTGAGTTATTGAAAACGGTGAAAAACTGAAGCGAGTGGAGGTTTGACTCACTCCTCCTACACCACAGAGAGACTACAAAACTCCTGTCAGATGAGACTCCCTGCTGCGTTTTTAACTATAAAGTGCCACAGTGAGGCGGAATAATTAAACAACATATTATCACAATCATAATTTACGATCTGCACGTCCTGTTGCTCCTGGACTCTACATCACACATCTGCAGTTAACTTTCAACAGTTCATCATGAGTATTCTGATTAGATTTACTGTTTGTCTCTATAAATAAAGTCCTGAACATTTTGGATCCTTTAAACGTTAGCCAGCCACACTAACATGAGGTGAAAAATGAAGGTGACGGAAGTACAGCGTCTTGTGAAAGTCAGATATATCTTCAATCACAAAGGCCCATTTCATCTTAGCAGCTAGCTAACAGGCAAGTTAAAAACACTTAGGTAATTATCTAAATGATCACAGGTGATAAAACCTGAGAGACAAAAATAAACGGTAATCTATTAACGATATACACAAAGTGAACTGTGACAAGTCAACTAGAGACGTATACTGTAGAGTCGGCACCTGAAGCAGAAGGATGTGCAGTTCTTGAAGTGGATACACGTTAAAATATGTTGTGCAAGAGGGGAAAAAATATACGTAAAATGTAAGAAAACGAGTTTATAGTGAAGTACTGTAGTGCTGCGGAGACACAAGTCTTGTTCTCCAGATGTAAGAAGGTCACAAGAATGTCCAACGTCCAGCTAAACTGAGAAAGTGGTTCGGACCGACAGAGAGGTCCAGATATGTGGCGCAGCAGAGAGGGAGGGCTGCTGTCTGACTGTGGTGAACGAGATAATAACAGAGAGTAACTGCAATAAAGTTTTTGATTAGATGCTGTAAAATCTAAACTGCTTGGCTGACAGTCATACTTTCTGCCACAGTGTACGTTTACAGCCCCGCACATGATTTTTATTGTCCCAGAACGTCGCATGCGAGTACATTTCACTTGTCTGGCTCTGATCCGACTACAACAAGTGGCAACAAATACTGGTAGAGATCAATAACAGCTGCAGGAAAAGCTTCAGTGAAAACCACAAGCACACCCTAAAGAGAGTTCAGTGTTTGTCTCAAAGAATAACATGAACAAGTAATTACCAAAGCTATAAAGAGATTAATCATTAGATTAATCACTTCTGCACCACTGCTTTCATTCGCAAAGTACTTTATAGCATCATGTGACAATTTGTAACCTCCAAAAAGACGAAGAAGACCAGTGTTGTTTAAAGAAGTTATTCCTGATTAAAAGTGAAGATATTGCGTTAAAGTACTGTGAAAGTCGCCCGTACGAATAGTATTTGAGAAAAAGTCCAGAAGTATCTGATATGAAGCGGATTTAAGTATTAAAAGTACAAGTTAAAACAAGAAAATCATACATATATTTACATGTTAGTATAAACTATATCATGATTTTTAGCCTGGCTGATTAAAACTGCTCTACTTCGTCTGTGGGGGAGTAAAAAAGTACAATATAATGGAGTATAAAGCAGCACAAAATGGAAATAATGAAGTTAAGTAAAGGTATTTTTAAAATTGTAGAGTACGTGATTGCGTACATGTACTGAAGTTACATTCCATCACTGCAGAAAGTAGAGAGGCAGTGTCGGGGGTAACGCTCCACAGAAGTAATGCGTTATTTAGTTTCTACACGCCATCTGAACAATATCCAACAACCGCAGTCATTTCTGTTAACACTAAAGTACCTGCGTTACTTTACACAGGTTGTTTAAACACTGGTTCACCTGCTTAAACTCACCTACTGACCTCATCCCAACCTCCCACAAAGCAAATGCAGAGTGTACACATTCCCACTGCACACAAAAGCTCATCATCGTGGGTTTAATTGTTTTTTTAAACCAGTGTAAATGGGGCATCAGTAGATAACACAGTAACATAATGATTACTTTTTAATGGCAGTAATCTTGTAACAAGTTACTTTGAAAAGTTACCCAACACTGATCACAGATAGTTGACTTATTAATTAGCCGTACAGCAAAATAATCAACTGACGGCTAACGTAACAGATTAATTGTTAAAATCAGTTTTGAATCAAAACTGCCAAACTTTATTGATTCTGGTTTCTCAGATGATGACTTTTTTTTACAACAGCAGTGTGTTTTTAATTGTACGTCAGACAAAACAAGAATAGATTGTCAGGTAGACCACAAAGTAAAAGTACTTCCTGAAGCTTCATTAACAGGCCTGCAGGTGACACAGGGACAACAGATGCCTTCAAATCCCGCACACAAGCTGTGACAGTGAACGCATCACTGCACTTTTTTCCCCTACACAACTTCGACCCTCGTGTCTGTTATAATCAGCCAAAACGGTGTCATTAAACGCAACACTTCAACACACACATTCACTGTCAGCATCACACACACAAACACACACACACACACACACAGTGAGCTTACCGGCTGGCATCCTGGTGCTAATGTACCGCAGTTCCTCCGTATGCTGAGCACCGATTGGTCCTGTGTTTGTCAGTTAGCCTCCATGTAGCTTCTCCCGCTGGCTTCACTTCACCTGGTATCGGAATGTAACGTTAAATCACCTGTTCGCGAGCTGACACGGCACATTAAACACGCTGTTTTCAGTCTGAACAGTGAGACATGAAGCGTCTGTAACGGGCTAAAGCTGTCCGCCGTCACACCAACTGACAACCCTGGAGACACTGATTGTTAAAACAAAACAAGGCAAACGGGAATTAGCTTGAGAAGCTAACGTGTCTAACGGCTGCGGCGGGTCGTTGGACACACACGGAGACGTTAGTGAGGTGTGTGAGGGACGAGCCGGTGAACATACCTGTAGGTAAACAGCAGCAGGCAGATTACCTCCTACACATTACTACAGTGCTTCCTGCTTTACGGTGACAGACACACAACACGGAAGTGTGTGTGTGTGTGTGTGTGTGTGTGCTGCGGCGGCTCCGACCCCCCCGCTGCTGCTGCTCAACGTACACCGACCGTGGAGGAGCAGGAGACGGCTAATTATAGCAGCCCGAGGCGGGGAGAGGTCCACCGTGACCGGACCGCTCTGAAATATAATGTTAGTAATGAACCCACATGTACAAGTTTTATCATCATCTCCCTGTTAAATGTTGTTTAACTCCCTCTTACATGAAGCCTCTTAAACACACACGACTTTACGTTTTAATATCAACTTTAAACAGTGCAGCAGCAGAAGTATTAACGTCATATAACTCCACATATTTTACACATTAAAGTGTGTTTACATGTCCTGAACTCACATGAACCTGTAGTCCAGATGACATGTGACACATCTGAGGTGAATCATTTCACTTTTTCATAAAAACATGAAGCATTTGTACAGTTTGAGGCCCGGAACAGTTTCAAACATGGAGCCATGTAGCAGCCACGGCGGCCATTTTACTGTCGGCCATAACTAAATTATGTATTTTGCTTAATAACTCCTGAAGGAAACATGATAACACAGAAACAGTGATGTCTACCCCCATGTTCTGATGGTCAAAGACCACAGTGACACCACATAAAACATCATGAATTATTCAGATTAACAGTAAATGGTGAATTCAGGTACGTTGTCTAAAACTAGCTAATCCAGATGATGTGTCTAAAAACCTTTTACTTCTTGATAGAAGTATGAAACTTGGTAGAGTTGTACAGTTCAGAGATGGAGCCATGTAGCAGCCATTTTACTGTCTGCCATAACTGAATTATGTATTTTGCATCATCCTGAACCAGATACAGAAAAGATTATGTATACAGAGATGTTTTGATATGGGGTCATTGTCGGTGTTGTTATCTCGTAGGGCCTCTTCAGCTTCAAGTACTACAGACCAAATTTAAATGTTAAATGACTGCATTAAATTAAAAGCATAAACTAAGAAAACACACATTTTTGTGTTGTGGTCCAATTATATTATGTTGTTTCTGATCACAATCAGGGTTGTTATGTAGAAAAATGTAAGAAACAGTGGATGATGAGTCATTTCAGTCCCAGTCTCTGTCACAGTGGACGAACAGGACGCACACTATTTTATTAAATGTCCAGATTGTCTTTTCTGTCATTACGACTCTTTATGTTGCTGTTTTATGATCCGTCCATTGTGACTTTATTGTAAACTAATCAGACGGATGTGCTGAAGCTGAACCTCCGTCTCTGTTTGATTCCGTTCGTAGGTACTTCCTCGACCGTTTACTCCGAGCTGAGGAGGAGGTGACAACAGGTTTCAGTTCACTTCTGTTGTATTATTATGCTGTTTACAAGGTTCATTATAAGAGTGCAAGTCAGCAAGAATGGACTGGGGTGTCCACATATTTATTTAGCGTAGCTCTGCCACAATATCCAGCTACAGTTTACAGCTTTGCTCAGCTTTCACTCCTGAGCTGTCGGCATCGCCTGTAGTTCACTGGGTTGATCAAACTTCTATGTTTAGGCCGTTCTTTCTAAATCTGTACACAGTCATGAAGTCTTGTTAATCTCGTTAGGACCACTACGCACGCACACAAAGTTTAACTGAGAAGAACAAATGTTCCTGCAACATCACTGATGATGGCACAAGAGGATGTGTTGTCATCAAGATCACCATGAGACCAAAACTGTCCAACAGACAGTAATTATCCCAAACTTAACCAAAGTCATCTCTCAGAGCTGGGGTGTGAATGTTTGTGAAAGTGTGCCGGTTGTGCTTTTTAAGCTCTTAAGGACCTTTTCTGGGCCGACTGACGGACTTAGAGGTGATTAAAGGCTTTGGCCCCACAGATGGCGTGCCCAGCGTCTGTTCAAGTCAAATGACAGACAGCAGCCAGCGGCACCACCGCCTGACAACAAAAAAATAAAAACTTTTAAAAAAAGAGATCCTGTTTGTGTAATTACTCTAATGCAGGGGCGTCCACATGTCGTGTACAGAGTGACAGAGGTGGATCTGCACACAGGCTTAGAATAAAGCTGGAACAGGGAGGGATGAGGGGGGCGTGTTGTGTTTACTGACCAAACATGAACAGATTTAGCAGTGAGCAACACTTCACTGTCCACCAGTCACAACACACAGGCTTTTTTTAGTATTAATATTATCTAACCAGGAAGGTGATCCACTCAGACTGATGTGTTTACTGCTGAGGCAGGATGTAGGGGGCGGGACTCACCTGAACCAATCAGGTGTCAGTCAGGGAGGGAGAGTCCGTTTGATTTGATGAGCCAAAGAGCAAGAATGTAATAAAATAAACAGTCTTCAGTTCACTAAAGTGACAGACGCACCCAACGCTCTCCAGCAAACAGGTCGCATATCGAACAAAGCAGCATCACAGGAAGTGGTTAATGTGGTTTTAAAGTCTGCTGCCAACAGCAACAGTCATGAGCTGTGACTGAAGAGTGTGTAAGGATTAAAGATGTTACGTATAATTTCTGCTTTAAGATGCCAAACCTTTGTTACGAGTTGTCGAGCTGTGTCAGTAAACGTGTTTGCATGAAGCATTTTGAAGAATATCGCATTAGAAATTTTATGGAATCGGTCTGATTCATAAAAAAGATTGTTCGCTTGATTTATTTATTTATGTTGTTTGTTTCGGACATGTCAATTCATAAGCATCACATTTCATCATTGTTCAAATAATACAACACACATGGCCGAAAGGGAAAAGTGGGAGAAGCCAAAGCTTATCAAGTCCCGCCCCCATTACCCACAGGATAAAATCTTCATTCTGATTGACGTGGAGGTCGATTAAATAATTTATTTGAAAAAACATATTTATTGTTACAATATAAAACTGTAAAAAGTAAATCTCAGCAGCTGGCCCGGTCTGTCTCTGGTTTTTGTGTCCTGACTGATATTTGGTGTGGTTTCTCTTCAGGAGGCAGCGTGTGCACTGATCCTCTGCAGAATATTGACAGGAGTAATCAGCCGACAGGTGAAGTCAATGAAACGTTCCAGCAGTCACAGTTTTCTCATTAGCTGCTGATTGTCTGGCTGCTCTGGGATGTTTTGGTTCAGAAAGGCAGAATCAGTTTACTGGATTCTATGAACAGACACACTCTGGATCGTTATCATCTAATGGAGGCCGGCAGTCGATAGTTTGAGCAGAAGTCTTTATACTTGGAGTTTTTCCACTGATGTTAACTGGGAGTTGTCCAAAACGTCTTGATGCTTCTGTGAAAACGAACTGATATTCAATTACTGTTCAGGACCGCAGCCAGAAGACGTCCAGGATTTATTGATACTGACAATACTTTTAAGAGTGGAATCCCCTCAACAATCATTAAAAACCTCAGAGTGATTCAAATGAATCTGATAAGCCATCATCACTCTCTGAAGAAGACTTCTAGTTTTCATTTAATCCATATTTCATTTTTCAATTACAGGAACTTTAATGAAATGTGAAGTCACAGTTTCTGCTCTTACTTCATCTGGAGTTTGATCCGTTAAGTTAATTTCTGCTGTAGTTTTGAAAACCATGAACGATCACGTTCGGTTCAGAGAAGTGTCGATGTGAAATGACATCACCACCTCACAGTCAGAGACTTTGAAACATAATTGTGAACTGATCAAAGTACCTTTACGTCTATACTGAAGCACACGGTCACCATAGAGATAGCAAATCAGAAATCACTCACATAAATCATACGTAGCATCTAATGGCTTCTCAGCGTGCTGTCAAACGATGTCTGATGCGCGCTCGATGGTTCTGGAGGCCGATGGCAATCGACCTGTTTTTTTTTCTTCTCTTTTTTCTTTCATTTAGTGCGGAGGCGTCGTTGCCAAGCACTGATAATCAATAGGGAGGAAGAAATCAGCTGTGAGAAACGACAGGATGTACCAGAGGATATCACACACTTGTTGAAGCAGCACAATGGGAGGAAAACCCTGCTGGAAAAACCAGCATAGACCAAAACCAGCACCAAGACACAACATATGCTGGTCTTGCAGGTGACCAGTCACCTGCAAGACCAGCATATGTTGTGTCTTGGTGCTGGTTTTGGTTTTGGTGCTGGTCTATCCTGGCAGTCAAGGCTGTGTGCAGAAATAATAAAGCTACGACGGCCTTTGCCATCTTGGTTTTACGGAGCCAGAAGTGACCATATTTGGACAAGAGGGTGGAGCTGTGTCAGAGACCCTGATTGGACCTGACTACTGTAGAAACTACTTTTAGATCTCCAGTCATTCACTGATTTATTCGCCCGGCCGGCACACTGATTCTTCAGAGGGAAGAAAGAAAATTGCCCCAAAATTAGAATATCCATTGGAACTCCAGGAGGAAAGACATTTGTGACTCAGGTCTGAGGTGTCTCACTGCTGCCACACTGAAATGTGCAGTATTTGATTCTAATGATGCTCAAAATCATATCATCATCGCTGTAGTCAACCGGGTGAAAAGCTTCTTGAACGAACATTAAAAAGAACAATAAAAACCTCGCCGGCGCTGCTGTGAAGTCGAGGACGGCAATTCACTCTTTTATTAAAACACTTTGCAGGAACACTTCCCGTGCTGCTCAGTCAAAATTGAAATTTCTCACACACATATTTACCTGTGAAACATCCCTCACATGAAAGGGAATAGGGGAGTGTATTTTTATTGCGAACACATGAGATGCAATCAATCTGGCACTCACTTTCACACCGTCGTCTCTGCGGTGCCCAGAGATGGAGGTGAAAAGTGCTGTCGAAAGCCTCCGTTTGCACTTCAAAGGGCTGTGTGGGTGGAGGACAGACGCCCGCGGTGAGCTGCAGCTCAGTCATGAAAGGAGGCTGCTGGAGTTTAACCTCCCCTGAAACGTCCTCAGCGTCCATCAAACGCCAGATCACCTCTGATGGATGTTCAACATCCAGCCTGCAGCTGGTTCCGACGGACAGGTCCAGTTACAGTCAATATGTATTTTAACCTTTGTGTGTTTTCTCAGGAGGGGGCTGCGCAGAACTGAGCTGGAGGTGGATTTAAAAGCTGAGCGGGGGATTCTTAGCCACCAAGTGATTTAGGTTCTGTTCAGACCCGGTTTCAACATCCGTCCTGAGAGACATCAGTGGACGGCGACTCCAAGTAAAGAGGTGAACGAGACGCTTTGAGGACGCATTTGGGATTCGATCACTAAATCCACATTCAGAGGAGGTCATGTGACCACGAGGGCACCTGCTCAACTGACTTCCTCCGTGAAACAAGGAGAAGAAGAAGAAGAAGAAGAAGAAGAAGATGGAGGAGGAAGAGGAGAAGCCACAGCAGCAGGCAGAGTGGATTACACACTGTGTGATTTCCATGTGGTTCATTGTGTTGTTAATGACATGTTTGGGCTCTTTTAACCTGCCAATGTTTGCAGCAGATGTTTGATTGAACCAGATACCGCAACAGCACCAGACTCCATTAACCAATGTAGTGATTTTAAGAGTTGTTGAGTTAAAACAAACTTTATAACGTTGTGAAACTCTATCTCTAACAGATTCTAACTCATTGTCTCCTTCTTGTAAATTCAGCATTAAATGTAATACATGAAGCCAACTATCATGCACAATTTCACCAGACTCCCTTTACAAATCAGCTAATTTTAGTAGTTGTTGAGTAGCGTTAAACTTTATAAACATCATGAAACTCTATCTATGACAAATTCTAAATCATTGGTGCCTTCTTGTAAATTCAGCATTACATCAAAACATGAAGTGAACCAGTGAACCACAACATCACCAGACTCCATTAACAAATGTGGTGATTTAAGAGTTGTTGAGTTAAAACAAACTTTATAACGTTGTGAAACTCTATCTCTAACAGATTCTAACTTATTGTCTCCTTCTTGTAAATTCAGCATTAAATGTAATACATGAAGCCAACTATCATGCACAATTTCACCAGACTCCCTTTACAAATCAGCTAATTTTAGGAGTTGTTGAGTAGCGTTAAACTTTATAAACATCGTGAAACTCTATCTATGACAAATTCTAAATCATTGGTGCCTTCTTGTAAATTCAGCATTACATCAAAACATGAAGTGAACCAGTGAACCACAGCAGCACCAGACTCCCTTAACAAATGTAGTGATTTTCAGAGTTGTTGAGTTAAAACAGACTTTATAACATAGTGAAACTGTGTGTGTGACAGATTGTAAGTCATTGTGTCCTTGTTGTAAATTCAGCATTAAATCTTTCAGCTGAAGTTGTTTGTCTCCTTGTAAAAAGTGTCAGTTTGTGGCAGCATGTCTGTACCAGCCTGTCTGCTTCTGTGTCTAAAGTGCTAAAGTCTTACCTGCCAACATTGATCAGCTGTTTGAACACACTGTTTACACTGATTTCACCATTTACACTCCATTTATGAAAGAAGAAACATGTTATTGATCTAAACATGTCACATGTTACAAAGACACTAAACAGGAACAATATAGGCTACTTCTTTGTCCCCGTGGAGAAAGTCCCCAGACTCCCTTAACAAATGTGTCAGTTTAGTGAGTTGTTGAGTTGGAGACACTTTATAAACTCTGTGAAACTCTGTCTCTGACTCATTCTGCATTATTTGGACCTTCTTGTTAATTCAGCATTAAATGTGATACATGAAGCCGACTATTTACCACAGCCGCACCAGACTCCCTTACCAAATGTTGTGATTTTAAGAGTTGTTGAGTTAAAACAAACTTTATACACATTATGAAACTCTGTCTCTGACTCATTTTGCATTATTTGGACCTTCTTGTTCATTCAGCAAATGTTCCACATGAACTTCTTTCTGTCTTTGTGTAGAAACATGGAGTCTGTTTGTTTCAGTGATGTGTTTAATTGCATGTAGAGCAAAGTTGTGAGATCCAGTCACAAGCGGTCACTCAGGACGGATTTTAATACCAGGTCTGTACATGACGGCAGTTCTCATCTTCCTCTTCCTCTTCCTCTTCCTCTTCCTCTTCCTTTCCCTCCGGCACTCTCAGTTTCCACAGTCTCACCTTCGGCCTGTAACCTCCCTCCTGTTACATCCCTGCAGGTTTGTTTGGATGGATTTTAAGAGACATCACTGCAGAGTCGTGTCTGGACTCGACCTGACAAACCTGTACATCAGCTTCACGAATGAGCAATCCTGACTTCATCACGAGGAGGAGTGTTGCGGGCAGACGAGGGTTCGGTTGGAGTGTTTACCTTCAATAGATGACGTGTCTAAGAGCAGCCATCCATAAACCTGTCGGTGCATATGAGTCAGACTCTGCAGGAGTAACCGCTCGTCACTCATCAAAACTTCTAGAGCCCAAAGTGACGTCTTTGAATGTTTTGTTTTCTTCAACCATGACCAAACACAGAGCCAACATGAATTAAACTTTCTACCACCACATCTGTGAACATTTCTGCCTCGGTCAGGCTGACAGACTTTCATCAACAGTGGAGGTCGTTTAATCACGACGAGACATGAACTCTGTTTTGATTTAGAGACGCCTCGTGGCAGAAAAGACAGACTGCAGGTGTGTTTAATTAAAGGTGAACTCCCCGTCAGTGTTGTCGTACATCCAACAAATCTACAGATATTCTCTGTTTTTTTATCCATGGATGCAAAAAAGAAGACGTGAAGGCAGATAGTCGCTGACAAGGTGGCGTTTGTGTCAAATTACTTAAACTGGCAACAGACAACTTTAACTTTAACTTCTTGAATAAGACTCACCGTTACCATATCAGAGCTCATAAAGTTGTTGTTAACATGATCACAAACAGAGAATCATGCTCAGAGGGATTTATTTTGTCCGCCTAACTCTCCTTTTTACTCTGCTTTGGTCTCCTCCATCTCCTGAGAAGAATATCTGGCTCTTTAGCTGCTGGATGTTTTGATTTCCCCACCTGTCTGCAGCAGTCGGTCTGTCTGCAGGTATACTGTGGTTTCACCAGAACCAGACAGGAAACGAGCTAAAAGAGGCTGAAAGAATCGGGAAGTGCAGCATCGTCAGCGGATCTCTGTGGTTTCTCCAACGCGTATTTAAAAACTTGAAGAACTTTCCATCTAAACTTACTCGTTTAGCTTTGTCAGCTTTAAATCACTTTTTTGCCGGGAGTCTCGATTCGTCACTTACACACACACACACACACACACAAAAAGAAAAGTTTCAGCCGTGAAAAATTAATAAGAGAGAAGAAATGTGCTCTGCGCTGGGGTTGTTTAGTCTTTTCACCCCCGTCAGATGTGAGAGGTGTCTCTGCTCTGGGCTCCGTTCTTCATCGCGTCGCTAAGAATAGCAGCGTTACATCAAGGTTGAGACGGGAGGTGAGGAGGGATGAAAGCAGAGAGAGATGCAGGTGTACCTGCAACTGTGAGATCTGAGGTCTGCAGGGAGGAAAAGTTTCAGGAACAGCAGGATTCCTGAGACGGAGATGATGAAATAATCAGAATCCTGCAGAACCACCTGCTCTGTTCGCTAGGTTTATGATTTTGTCGAACAATAATGACAACACACAGCTTCTCGCTCCTGTTGTTAACTTGTAATCTGCATCTCAGAGTACATCTTGTAGTTCAGAGACTTTGTGAATGAGTCTGAGCTCTCTGTGTGACAGAAAGCCGCTGTTGGACTGTTGGCGCTGACGAGTCCGGTCGGTAACATCAGCCGGAGGGAGGCAGGATTCCCACCGCGACTTCAATGGATGTGCCTGTGAGACGTGGAAACTATGAAAGCAGTGAGTCATCCTCCGCAGAGGGAGGAGGAGAGGGAGAGGGAGGAGGAGAGGAGGGAGAGAGGGAGAGGAGAGAGGGAGGAGGGGGGAGGAGAGGGAGGAGGAGAGGGAGAAGAAGAGGATGAGGGAGAGGGAGAGGAGGGAGAGGAGGGAGAGGAGAGGGAGAGGAGGGAGAGGAGGAGAGGAGAGGGAGAGAGGGAGAGGAGGAGAGGGAGAGGAGGGAGAGGAGGAGAGGGAGGAGGAGAGGGAGAGGAGGGAGAAGGAGAGGAGGGGGAGAGGAGAGGGAGAGGAGGAGAGGGAGAAGAGAGGGAGAAGAGAGGGAGGAGGAGAGGGAGAAGAGAGGGAGAGTCTGAGGGAGAGGAGGGAAGAGGAGGAGAGGAGGAGAGGGAGAGGAGGGAGAGGAGGAGAGGGAGAGGAGGGAGAGGGAGAGGAGGGGAGGAGGGAGGAGAGGAGGGAGAGGAGGGAGAGGGAGAGGAGAGGGAGAGGAGGGGGAGGAGGAGGAGGGAGAGGAGAGGGAGGGGAGAGGGAGAAGAGAGGGAGGAGGAGGAGAGGGGAAGAAGAGAGGGAGAGTCTGAGGGAGAGGAGAGGGAGGAGGAGAGGGAGAGGGGGGGAGGAGGAGGAGAGGGAGAGGGAGGGAGGAGGAGAGGGGAGAGGAGGAGAGAGGAGGAGAGGGAGAGGAGAGGGAGAGGAGGGAGAGGAGGAGAGAGGGAGAGGGAGAGTCTGAGGGAGAGTCTGAGGGAGAGGAGAGGGAGAGGAGGGAGGAGGAGGAGAGGGAGAGGAGAGGGAGAGAGGAGAGGGAGAGTCTGAGGGAGAGGAGAGGGAGAGGAGGAGAGGGAGAGGAGAGGGAGAGGAGGGAGAGGAGAGGGAGAGGAGAGGGGGAGTCTGAGGGAGAGGAGAGGGAGAGGAGGAGAGGGAGAGGAGGGAGAGGAGGAGAGGGAGGAGGAGAGGAGAGGAGGGGGGGAGAGTCTGAGGGAGAGTCTGAGGGAGAAGAGAGGGAGGAGAGGGAGATGAGGGGGAGGAGAGGGAGAGTCTGAGGGAGAGGAGGAGAGGGAGGAGGAGAGGACGAGGGGAGAGCGTGACGATGGAAGAGGAAGAAGTTGGTCCAGAAGCAGACAGGTGGAGGGACGACGGGGGTCTGATCACTGCTGAGACACACACACACACACACACACACACACACACACACACACACACACATGGATTAATGACTTCTACGACTTTTAATTCATATTTATACAGTCGTTATCATGTAATCTGCACTAAATCTTCAGTTTGTCTTGTTTTTTCGGACTCTCTCCTGATGATGATTATATTATCATTATCATCCTGCATTATAATTCAGTCGTGGTGACAACAACTTTCCTCTTTGCAGAGCAAACGAGGCAGCTAGTGTCAGAGAAACTGACTTCAGAGGGAGAGGAAACGTGGATAAATCATCAGGAGTTCTTATAACACAGCACAGTTAAAGCTTTGTGCATCTGGTATGGAGGGACGGCTGGAGCAGACGGACTGGTGAGGAGAACCTACAGTAACCACATTTCCCACCTTAGAGGGCAGAGTTGAGCTGCTGTCCTGCTGGGAGCTGCTGTACTCTCACATGTAAACACTCAGCCACGTCACACAGACGACAGGAGGCTGCATCAGACTGAATGTAGGGCAAGAAGAGCAGGAAAAGAAAGGAAGTGCTGCAGAAAAAAGGTAGATAACTGTAGAGCGCATCAGTAAACCATGATGAGCTCTTACAATGAATATCAACACCCTCTGTGCAAACACATAAAGCTTATTTGACATTTTACACAGTCAACAAGTTAAACACACACACACACACCACACACACAGCTGTCAGAACGGGATGTTGAACATGGGTTTTTACCTGCAAGCTGTAGAACAGTACCAGAGGAGTCTGTCAGGTTTATTCAGGGATCTATAGAAGACTTTTCCTGCTGCATGTAAAAACATTAGAACATGAAATGTTCCTTTTTTTAACAAAAATTAATACATTAAACTTTCAAGTCAATCCAGAATCTCAAAATATGAGAATATTACATGAGACCAACAAAAATAAAGATTATAATAGAGAAGTATGTTCAATACTCGGTCAGGGGGAAAGGAAATCATACCGTACACTGACTCTGATTTCCTTTTCCAGCAAGACTACAAACTGCTCTGCTGACCGTGGTCTTACTCTGCTGTATTGGCCCGGCCAACTCACCAGAACCTGAACCTGAACCTGAACCCTACAGAGAATCTAAAGGGGCGTTCAGACCAAACGCGTTAGACGCGAATACAATTGCTTGTGACCACTTGTATTGCGCGCTTGATCATTTTGGAAAACCACTCGCTGTCATGTCTGGATTCATGAAGTCCTCTGGAGACGCACGGAGCTGGGGAAATTTCACTGTCTCCTCCAGGAGCTCCGTCTGGATGACGACTGGTTCCAGCAGTAACCTCAGGCTGACCGGAGCCCAGTTCCAGGACCTGTTAGCTCGGGTCGGTGCCTGCACACAGCTACAATTAGCTTCTCCTCATGTTCCACGCCTGAATTGCATGTCATTGCGCCATTTACATTGATTTTCAATGTAGAGTTGCTGCCTCAATTCGCGTCTATCGCGTTCGGTCTGAACACCCCGTAAGGAGTCATCACCCGGAAATCGCAATTTGTCTCGTTAAATCATGCATATTGGTTGTTGGACCTCTGTTGAAACTTGCCTGAAAAGCTGGAGTTTGAAAGTGGCTTATTTTTTCGCTTTGGCTCTTTTTCTGAACAGGAATAGCGCACAATAGTGCGCGTTCCCTAAAGCACGAGATTTTGACTCTGCTCCTGTGGTGACGTTACCACAGGAGGCTACTTGCATATTAAGCATCGGCTCACAGCCGTCCTCAGCCAGAGTGAGCACGCCGAATCTGCTTATTGCTCTGTCATTTTCACGCCATACATCTTGACCGCAGCATTAAAACTCAGGTCTTACATGTAAAAACACGAGTGTGAAAAGTAAGAAGGAAAAAAAAAAGAATTTACCATTCAGAGACGTCCTGCTGTAAACGTGTCTCTTCCACCGTCTCTGCCTCTTCACTCTCCCGTTCGGTTTCCGACTCCGGCTCGTACATAAATCCTGAATTCCGTAAGGTTCGTCATTTAGTGTGTGCCGCCATGACAGGGGGCTGTTTTATGTTGTGGAGTCTGTGTGTGCATGCAGGCTCGCCCCCCATTCCGGCTCTGTCCTTCCTGCGGCCAATCAACACGCGCCTCATTACATATTAATACAATGCACATCCGGACCGGTCAAAACCTCGCGCATAATCTCGCGTGACAAAGTCGCGGTATGAAAAAGTGTCAGAACAAGCTCTATGTTTGATTTTTTTTTATTTTATTTTTTCTAATAAGTTTTAAGAATTGATCCAAAGCGATCCAAGAGGGACTGGATATGTAAAAAACCAGGTGATGACTCCTTTAAGAAGGAAGAGGAAGATGAGAGACCAGCGATACAGACGAGCTGAAGGCCGATATCAAACCAACCTGTGCTTCTGTCTCACTGATGCAGTCAGTCATGTGACAGCAGCCTCGACCAGGTATTGAGTACATACATGAACATGCCTGAAGCTGCAGACTTCAGGTGGATCCCGTCAGGTATTCTTGGGTCAGCTGCCACAACACAACTGTGTCATAATGGTCTCTCATTGAATCTGCTGACATTCAGAGAGGGAGACAGTCCATCAATACCAAACAGTCTCCTCCAGCTGTTTCCCAAAGACTCCTCGCTGTCAGCTCTCTCTCCATCCCCCATGTGGACGCTCGACACGTCGGAGCTGGAGAGACGAAACGTTCGATTGGGTGTTTCTGCTCCTTTTTCTCCTCTGAGTTCTTTGTCGGCCAAATCGTTTTTCTTATTGGAGCCGCAGCCGGCGCTGAGGAACCCTTTGATTTCTCATCCCTGAGCTAGTTGACATTTATTTCACAAACACTTGACATTTGAAAATGGGCTCCCTGTGTGAGCGTTGTGTGTGCACACTGTAACCCCCCGGTCCTCACACACACACACACACACACACACACACACACACACAGTGTCTGGGCCATTAGCAGCCTTTGTACAGAGCAGCTGGATGTTCGGCCTGTCTGCTGTTTTCAGAATTAGCAGTCTGCAGGATTCAGCTGCTGAACCCTGAAAGAAAACCATCACCCCGAGTCCAGACTGCAGGTTCTGTCTCGTACCTGAATCTTAAAGTGGTAAGCAGTAGTTTTCCCTTTGATACGGCAGCATCATGAAAACCCAGAATAATAAACACTTCTACCATTTAGTCTGGAGAGCAGACAGACATGCAGCTGTGAAACTGTACCTCACATTTGATCAATTCCTGTACAAGAGCATGATGCCTTGATGATTAATGCCAAAGCTGTGATTGTGTTTGCAGTAGTGTGTGTGTGTGTGTGTGTGCGCGCTCCTGCAGGTCGACCTTCACCTGTCGTCCTCCTGCAGCGTTTGTTTTGGACGGCTCTGAAATGAAAACCTTTGTCGCTGTGATGAAGTCAAACTCAGCCGAGGATTCAGTTTGATCAGTTTGTCAAACAGTGACTCACCTTCTGCACATCACACACTCCCACTGCATTCATTTTCTACTGAAGGGACGATGCTTTTGATTTGTTCGGACGACACAGAGAACAGACAGACGGCTGAGTAACTGAAAAGCTGCAGGTTGGAACTCTGACTTAGTATTTAGGTCTCCTGAAGCAAAGCACACAAGTCACTGTGGATTATAACGGTACAGATCTACCTAACAAGCTGCTAATCATGCCATACCTTTTAGTTTTGTGTCTTAATATGAAGAATAAGAGAAGCCGGCTTACTAAACTCAGCTTATCGATGATTTATGTGCAATATGTGACTGTCAGCTGTGTAGCTACAACTTGATGAGAATGGAGAACGTCAGGTTTAGGCACAAAATATAATTTGTAAGTTTCACTTTATTCAGTTTGCAGTGCAGTTTTTCACATTCATTTTATGAAAATACACCCATTGTTCCACCTCAAACTCAAGTGCAAAATAAGAACAATTGGATATAATATTTTGAGAGGGTTTTTTTTTGTAAGCAGAAATTGAAAAGGGGCCAAAAAACAGGTGGATGGAAAAACACCCTTTGTTGATTTGTTCAGAGGGAAGACGAAGGAGCAAACACACAGCTGAGGGTTTTTCTTTCACTTGCACCAACTGTGTCAGCAAAGATGTGAATACAATAACAACATCGGTAACACAAGTCCTCCCTCATACAGTGTGACGAATCCTGCACATTTAATTCAGAGACAGTTATTTAATGGAACAGAAAAACAAGAATATTACATTGTTTAGTGTTCTTGTCTCTAATGGCCTCCCAGTGTTTGTGATGAAAAAGACTGGCTGGTGAAGTGATAATAAACCGATCCAGAAATAGATCCTGAAATCATGGAACGGAGGCGGAGAGGCACAAGTTAACACTTAGCGAGGTGTTAGCGTGTTAGCTTCAGTGTTGTCAGTCAGGTTTAAACTCAGAATCCTCATTGTGACACCTGAGCTGGGTGTTAACGAGGAAGATACCGTACTGAAGCAGCACAAGAGACAGACAAATATGATAATTAGTTTGTGAGAGTTTTAGCTTTTTAATTTTCAAGTGGGTTGAACTGTAATATAACTGATGGTCAGATTATAAATGTCTCAGCTGAACTGTAAGTGGAGAAAGAAAGAATTAAAGGATTAAAAGACTTTTAAAACAGTGTTGACGTTCTGTCAAAGACCTCTTTTGTTTGGTGTTGCAGAGATGTCTACTGAAGTTAGCATGCTAATCAGTTAGCTTCCCCCCTTGTCCCCTAATAATGTACCACAAAAGATGATCTCATCATAAATCACTCTTCATTCAAACTAGACAGTCTCTATCTCTTCTGGTTCCGTCCAAAGAAACCCTCAGTCCACAGAGTAAGATGTGAACATATTCTGCCTCTACATGCTGCTGATGTCCGACTCTCTGGCCTCTCCTGTCTCGGCCTGCCGTGTCTTTCTCGTCCCTGGAGTCAAAGTCCTGGTCGGAGCCGCTGTAAATCACCTCTGTACAGTGACCCCTGTCTTCACACTGACCTCTGTAGCCCACAGAGGCTGCGTTCAGTCCCAGTCCAAGCCCGGTTGTCCTGTTGTTGGCTCCCTCAGGCATCTGAGGTTGCAGTCCGGGTCGACTCATGTCATAGATTTATTTGCTAACGGCAGCTAGTTGCTACAACAAATAGTGTACTGAGCAGCAGGAAGCGAATATACTGCCCCCTGTAGTTCTGGAGCTACCTTCCAATTCTGGCCATATCAAAAGTGAAAGTACTAAATATGCAGAAAGGCTAATTTCAGAATTAAATGTCATATATATATAATATATGATATGATGCATTCACGTGCTGATCACTTTAATGCAGAATCACAAGCCTTGTTCGGCTGCAGCTCCAGCAGAATCAGCCTCCACTCTCCTGGTTTCTGTCTTTCTGCCCGATGTTGAACCTGCTGCAGGGACTTGATCCCATTCACAAACCAGAGCCTCAGATAGGTCCAACACTTGTCAGGTGACCAGGTGTGACTCACATTTGGTGCGCCTGTTCATCCCAAAGGTTTTGAGAAGATTGAGGTCATGGCTCTGAGGAGGTCTGTCAAGTCTTTCACACCAAACCAGGAAATCCATTTCTTTATGGAGCTGCGTGTTGTTGTGAACTTTGGTTTCACTCACTGATTCCTGCAATCAGGCAGCACTTTTCTGCTCTATATCAACACGTGACTCCTCTCTGATGAAACGGCTGACCTGAAACGGCTGATTGAATTTCAGGGGGAAGAGATGCTCCTGGTGCAGAAAAAGCATTACAATGCTTTGAGTGCTGTGTGGTCCGTGCTCTTGAAAAGCTCAGGGAGTTTGGTAAATTGCATTGGAAGTGAAGCCTGCATTAACATGATCAGATGCTTTGTAAGTTGATAGCGGGGAGAGGCAGAAACAGAGTCGCTGGAAAAGGTGGTAAGAGGACACAATGAAAGTGCTGCTGATGATGCTTCAGTCACACACGAGTGAAATGAACAGACTGACAGATTATTAACGCAGACCATATGTAACTATCCCATCCGTGTGCATATTAACTCACTAAATTATTTCAGCACAGGATGTCTTTTCATAAACCTTCAGACGACGAGGATGTAATTATGTGACTCAAAATATAAAGCAGTGTGACCTTCAGGGGATAATTGTCCATAAACTGGGCAACATTTTGGAAATTAAAATGTTAGGGTGCTCTAAGTACAGACTGAAACTGACAGGAAGTTGGTCGATATTTTTTTAAAGGGTATTCTGTGAGAAATGTGGTAAATGTTATGAAAGCCCAAAAGCAGGACACGAGGCAAAACAGCAGACCCAGAAATACTCGAGATACTCGAAAAAGTTGTCACTTTGTAAAGTCCCTTGAGGAAATGTTTTAATTCGTTATATTGGATTATTTAATAAAAAACTGACTTGACATGAACCCAGAGAACCCAGACATGAACCCTAACCCTTAGTTTTATTTTTAAGATATAAGTGGACATACAGTGTTTGTTTTTGGTAACTTGACCATGAAAAAGAACGTCTGTAGACATCTTTATAGAGTCATACACTGGTTTTAGCACTTCATTGTAACATGTTGAGGAAACAGACAGACTGCAGTGATTTCTCCTCCTCTCTATTCACCACTGGTAAGAACAGCTCTATTTCTCTCCTTAGCATCACTGATATTATCTGTTTGCCATAGGAACATAGGAAAAACCCATTAGCCCCCGCGGTATTGGCTGCATGGTTGCATAATCACTTTGATATCATAAAAGCATTACAGCGAAAAACTTTACCCCCAGGGCAAAACAAACCGTTTCAGCGAACATGCCCTGCATCTCTGGAGCTGCAGGACGCCCCCTCCAGCTTCATGGAGGTTTCTCTCCTCCCAGAGCTTTAATCAGTCTGTGACATCCAGCCCGCCAGCTCCAACCTGGAACTACTCTCTGTTTTTTTTATGTATTAATTTTTTTATTCTGACTGCTGTGGCATGCACGCCCGAGGCTCTGAAGGCTCTCATATCTGACTGGAGGAGAAAGTGGAAAAAAAATGGCATCTGAAATTATGTCAAAGGGAAAGATGAGGCTTTGAGCTGGAGGGGAATAGAAACTGTGCATACGTTTGTTTCTGTATGTTCGTGTGAGGTCACGCTGCCGGAGCATCTGAGGAGCAGAGTGGATATGTGTCTGCTGCCGCCTCGGGTCTGTGTGAGGAGTGAAGCTGCTGTTCACGTGATACAGCAGCTTCGCTCCTCACACCAAGTCAACACAGATCCGTGTTGTCTTCATGCATGTGCCTTTTGTTTTTAAATCAGGATCGAAATCCTTCTTTTAAGGGACTTAAACAACAGATATTATTATTATTATTATTATATTATTATTATTATATTATTATTATGGCTGCTGAGTCCAGTTCTGCTCGAGGTTTTCTCCCGTTAAAAGGCAGTATTTTTTCTTGCCAAGTGCTTTCTAATGGAAGGGCTGGGTCACTGTAAATACATTAATTAAGGAGTATGGTTTAGATCTGCTCAATTAGGAAAGTGTCATGAGATGATTTTTGTTGTGAACTGGTGGTACACAAATCAAAACTGAGAACTGAAAATATGAGAGGAAACTAAAACATGACATGTAAACGTGAGACATTACAGAGAGAAGATGATCTCCTCTGATAGCTCAGTCTCGGTTATTTATCCAACTTGTTAAATGCACATGTCAAGCGATCTTTAGTCCAGATGTCTCTTAAGTTCAGTGTCCTCTGTGCGATCATCAGGGTAGTCGGTACAAAAATAAGACAAAAATTTGTCCTCAAAGACGACAAAGTTTGCTTTTCTGAAGGTTTGGATTCTGCCAACGCCTCTCATTCATCTTCACGGTTTTCTTTCATTCTTTCTCTGTGTATTGCACAGCAGTAACAGGGCATCGATATCAATCTTCACAAGCTTTCGACACATCTGGAGCACAGCAGAGTTCATCGGTGTGGACGCTCACGCTGTTGTTGTCCAAGCTGTTGCTACAGTGATCGTTCTCGGTGTGGACGGTCCGTCAGGTGTGTGTCAGACTGGATACACACAATATTTCAGTATAATCTCTTGGTTGCCTTTGAGAGACTTTGTTGTGAATAAATATATAGAATAAGTTGTATTCTCTGATTCCTTAACCACGTTCAAACATCCAGCTGTGATCCAGACGTCACTCCCTCTAACTGCTGTGACACCTGGGCTACCAGAACGACTCGTCGCCCTTCTGCATCCTCATCCTCTTACTCTTCTCCATCGATGAGTCACACATTCCTCCGATCAAAGCACCACCCTTTGCACACTTCTTCGTCTTCTTCCTCTGTTGTTGTTGCACCTGCAACACAGCTGGTTCTGCTGGCGCCGGATCAACACCGAACACTGAGCGCTCCCGTCTGTGGGCGGCTGCTCTCCGGCGGCCTCGATGCTGCTGTTTGTATCAGCCTTCATCCAACCGTTCTCCCTCGCTGGCTGGCAGCACCAACCCCCTCTCCCAGACACACACACTCACACACACACACACACACACACACACACAAACACACACACCCACACACACATCTCCACGCTGGTTGAGCTGCCACGCGCCATCTGCTCCCATCAAGAGCGGGTGATTGATGCACCGCCCGTATAAAAGCTACAGAGATGACTCATCGACTCCCCGCTGCGATGGCTGCTGCAGTGAGAAAGTGTGAGTGTGTGTTGTTTAAGAATCGCTTTCTCCTTCTTCTTCATAACTTGCCTCTCCTCTCCTCTACCTGTTCAGAGCTGAAAAACTTTCTGATTGGTCACGAATCACTTATTGATCAGCTGATGGAGCTGATGCCTGAGTCAGGTGAGTGATCGACGACGGCGCCAAAACACATCTCAGCTGAGAAAAGCAAATCGGGTTTATTACACAAATATTGGACATTCTTGAAGTTGCTGTGATATTATATTATTAACAATGGGAAACATCAACTACGCTGTTTCCAACTTGTTCTGCTGCCCCCCAGTGGCCAAAAAATTGAGGGTATCAGAACTCGATGTCCGTTCGTAGGACTGGGTCTACAATTATGTTTACATATTCACTGATAGTCTCATGTCTGATCTGTGCTTACTGTGTACTATAAGGAACTTAGAACCATCAATTTAATATTAATACATCTACATGACCCATAAACACCGTCAGTCAGAAGACTGGCTGTTTCTTTACGCCCGGTATTGGGTTAATTCTGACTCGTCCGGGTAGATACATCATAAAATGAAAAGGGGAGGATGAAATGAGAAGTCTCACAGCTTTTGTCCTTGTAGCAGCTTTAAGAATTATTTCTGTATATGATAACATCCAGATCAGAAGAGGACCAGGACCAGGACCAGAACCAGGACATGCATGAGGCTCCCATCAGCCTCGAAATGACCACAATGATTTTTGCATATTCTTTTCTATTGTGCTCCTCTAAACACGACCTCCTCGTGATCCAGCTTCCCTCTAATAAAATTCTGTGGGTGTAATAATGGTGCAGAAGTCCGCGCCCTTAAACCAATAAACCAATTAAATTCATAAGTGAGTGGCTCGGTAGCCAATCATGAGCCCACACGAGGGAGTAATCAATAACTGGAGCTCATCGTGAGACAATCACAGACTCTGTTACACTCTGTGTGAGTGGAGTCAGGTTAGCTTCTTGGGAATCTCCTCCTGTCTTCATACCAAGTAGAAACGTGACTTACATGATCACGAGCGCCGGTCCGAACATCGTGTTTTCAATGTGGAGGTACAAGACTTGGACAGCCTACCTGGAGCATGCCTCTGATTACACACATTCACCTGAAGTAAACTGTTGTTGGGGGACTCATGGAACATGTCCTCAGTCTGAATGTTGGAAAAACAACCCGACGTGGAGGGAGTGAAGCTGCAGAGCATGAATCAAACACAGTGAACGCGCTGGTTTCTTTGCCCCCTCCGTCTTTAATTTGTCTCCCAGATGTATTTTCATATCTGAGAGCGGCGGCTCCGGTAGCATCACATTGTGCCGTCGCCTCTGAATGCTGAGCTGTGATCAAATTCCTCATTGAGATGCAGATGAAGGGCCAACCTGCTTCAGGCTCAGATCGTGGCTTTGGAGGCAGCCGCCGGGGCTGTTTGTTCTTTCTCCATGATTTGAGCTCATCATCCGATGCAGATACTAACAGGATCTCCACCTCCTCCACCTCCTCCACCTCCCTTTTTTCACAAGCAGCTGCAGTCCACTTTACCTCTCAGTGGCCTCATTGTGCTGAGTGAACCTGTGTTAAACCTCACTCGATGACACCGTGTTGACACACAAAAACACACTCATGAGGGAGGAAGGACACAATGCACGCACAGAAATATGAACTGAACCGAGCCACTCACTCGTATCAGAGCACATAATAACGGACATTAGGTTTCGTTCTGTACGGGTCACTCTTACACAAGTAGGGCTCTTCACAGGCCCGCTGTGAGCCCACAAACACATCTTCACTCCTGAGCAACTTAACACATCGGTCGACAGTAAATAAATGTGATGCGATACATTCGGACCAGCGACAGGTGGACCGGGCCTTCGTCAAACAGTCACGTTTAGGTTAAGTTTAGGATATGGTACATTTTTTCAGGTGGTTCTGACACCAGATATTTGTAGGCGGGATTAAAACCAGAGGCTTCATGGATTAATAAGTAATGAAACGCTTGAAATTGTGCTAAAATCACATATCTGTTGGCATCATCCTGTGAACAGAGACTCGCCTTTTCAAGCGGTCTCGGCCGGGTTGTTCAGTCCACTCCAGGAGTTCGATTGACAACAGAATCCACACCTGCTGAAACAAACCGTATGAACCAGGAAAACGTAGCAGGGAAGATGGACGTTAAAGCTTCTGCAGGAAGTGGAATACAAACACGTCTCTGCACACATTTGCATTTAAATCACTCCCAACTTGCTGTCAGAACTGAAGTCTTTTTGTGTTCCTGTAAACACATCACATTTAGCTGCACGCACTGTTTGGAATGAGTCTTATCTCCGTGGACGGATCCCTTCTTTTATTTGCATCGAGGGAGTTTTTAATTACAGGTCACTCCAAGTGTGAAGCAAATGAAACCCCCCACAATACCCGGCTGATGGGGTGTGACAGCGGAGAGCTTTTTAAACGTGCGCGGCAGATATTAAAATGCGCGGTTGAAACAACTGGACAGTGAATAAACCTTTGGTGAGGGACAATGGATCGTTCACTGTGGCGTGTAATTATCAGGAGTGAAAGAACGCAGCAGAAGAATACTAAATCCATCCGGAGAAAAGAAAGTAAAGGGTGAATTTGCACGGCTGACGCTCGGAGGGGAAGGTTACGCTTTTCAATAAATGAGAATAGAACAGCAAGCGCTCGGTCCACTTTTCTTTGGAAACACTAATCCCTGGACATTTTTATAATCGCAGCACTTTTCATGTGTTTCTCTTTGTTAGCACTAACAGACCTTTTTGCAGGTTTTGAGTGATGTGAACCTTTGAAGCCATGAATGATATTATACACAAATTGTTGAGCTTTTAATCTAAAATTGGACGCGTGTCAAGGTCAATTTTACATATTTACAGTATGCTTGCATTTGAAACAGGACACAACACCAAACAAAACCAACATATACAATAATAAAGCCGAGGATTAAACTGTTGTGATTATGTGAATGCAGCATGGTGGAACCTGTGTCTGTTCTGGTTGTTCTGGTCGGGAAACGGCACCGAGAGCACCGGCTACAAACAGAGGCTGTGAGGAGTCAAACAGAGCACCTCGTTTTACCTGATGTGAACAGGTGACGTATGTTACCTGGTCTCAGTTCCTGGGATGTGTAACATTATGAAATGCATTAATGACGTAAAGAAAAAAAGGAAACCAAAACATAAAATGTCTCCACATGGCCCTGAGGTCCGGAGCTGATTTGAAAATCCCAGTTGAGCTCGAGCACCGCACCTTCAGACGCGATACGTGCTAACATTTTTAGCTTAGAAGCTACAGTGAAGGTGTGAATAAAGTCTCTTCAAATCAATTTCAGTTGTTTTGTAACGTTCTTCAGAAATGTTTTGGTGTGAGTGGATGATGATCGAAGTGTTTCTTTAATAAATAAAACCTGTAATTCTCCTCATGTTTGTTCAGGTGAGTCTCTTGTGTCGCAGGTCGAGTGTCCACAGGATGAGACTCGATCATCCGAGCGGGAGCTTTACCTAACGCGGTGCTGTCGTCTGTGAGAGAGGAGACAAATGTTATAAATGATAAATGATGTGAACATAATGCGTCAGTCAGGGAACATGAAGATGGATCAGACCTCTGTAGTCAGTTATGTCTCTCTGAAGCCTTCTTTAGTTTAACCGTCTGTGTTTACGACCCTGCGGTGGCACATGTGGCTGAGACTCGATCGTCAGACTCGATCGGGAGTCTGATCACACGGCGGCAGCGAGGCCGTTGATTGCACTTTGTGTGAACGTGCGTTTGTCGGAGAGGAAGACGGACATAAATGGCTCTGAGGGCCTTTGAAAAGGGGAACGTATGCCCTCTTTTGAAGATGAGAAGCCGTTTTGTGGCACATGCACACCATTAGCCTGGCACAATGAGCAGAGCCCTCGGGGCCCGGCTCTCATCGTCTACATGTGAAGTGAGTCTGAGGAGCGCCGCCGCCGCCGAGGCATGAATAAGATGTGACAGTGTTTGTGGAGCCGCGGCGTCCTGCAGCTCCTCCACCACAGATACAGGCGGCGGGGATGATGCAGATAGACCACACCGCTCATTTCTAACTGTACGTATGATACATTTTATTCCGTGTTTTGGATTGTTGCTAAATGAGATGAACTGTCAGATGTCGGGTTTCAGCTCGTTCCTCTTCGCCCAGCTGACAAACACTGGTTTGATACAATCAGCAGGTTGTTCTGGATTGTAATCGTGTCGAGTGTTTTTAATTAACACCGCGCGGCGTGGCTTCACCCGCTGCTGACAGACTGACACACACGCTTAACGAGAGAGCCGAAGCTGATCAGCAGGTGAGATCGACCGACCTTCCACCATCTCGTCCACTCGACACCAACGTACTTCAGTGACGAGGGTTAGAGTCATCGTCCATCACGACGTGCTCTCCATCCTACAGCGCTCTCACTTCCCCTTCGCCTCTTCTCTGACCGGCTAACATCAGGTAGAAGATGTTATTTACGCTCTCCATGAACAGACAAACACATGCACCTACCTCAGTGAAATGTTCTGATTAAACAATGTAAATAACGTCTCTTGTGATTTGTTTGTGATCGTGGAGTTTGCGTCGTCCTCTGACTGTGGGATAATGCCTACGTTGTCATTGTTGGGTGAACTCTTCCTTTAATATCTCATCAAAGAAACCGATCAGAAAACAATGTGAAGGTGAAAGCGCAGCGGTGCGTGTGAGACGACGTTCTTTAACCGCTGAACCTTTTTGTCACCACAGCAAAACGTCTTCATATTCTGTTCATACATTTAAACAACAAAATAAACTCAACTCGCCTTCTGTTGGTTCTGACTGTGTTCTGACTGAAGTGAAACACAGTTCGGGTCACATCAGTAGTGCTTTGGTCACATGGACACACTCACAGAGGACACGATGTGATCCCTGAAATAAAACCAAGGTCGTTCTGAAAAAGATAATGTTCATTTTATAATTTTGTGCATGAATTAAAAAAAATGTATCTTCTTCTTCTTCGTCCCAGAACGCCGTCGTCTGTCGAAGCGTCGGTGTGGTTCTGGATGATCCGGTCCTCTGCGGGGAGCTTCGTGTTACGCTACACCTGCATTTATGTGTCTATAAATAATTCACAGCGCCTCAACATTTCAACGAGCTCTATATATATGAATCATGTTATTTTCAAAGCCAGCGTCTTATCGCACTCTAACAGATGTCCCGGGCGCGAACAGATCTCACAGAATGAAGTGTTTAACCTTTTCTCAGATCGACTGCCTGCAAACAGCCGCTGTCACTTTCCTTTAAAGGGGGGGGATTGTTTCTTATTCGGTTCTGAATAAGAATATCACGGCCCGGCTGCTGCTCGCCGCCGCTCTGATAATAAGGCTGCAGACGGGGAGACGGTGGCGTCGACACCTCCTGACTTCCCCCCGCGACCTCGCAAGCTGGAGGAGCCCGATGCTAATTAGAAAAGTGGCGCCGTTTATAGCAGGAGGGAACGTTTTACACGTCGAGATCACACTTCTGTTTCAGGGAAACGCCAGAGCCTCAACGCTGAGACGCTGAGTGGAAGACAAAACGCTGCTTCAAGTGAAAATAATGATTTTCTGGCTGATATATTCACTGTGAAGTGTTATTTCCGTTACTAACATACGTCTTTAAACTGAGATTTACAGCTGAAGGCAGTCATCAGAATTTTAATTGAATTGAATTGAATTATTTATTGCTCTTAAAAGTGTTTGTGACCTTTGTGGGAAGTGTTTTGTTGGTGTTTTTCTGACAGAATAAAACATGAGAGCATTATTTCATCCCTCTGTGAAACAAAAGATCAGTGTTTTCTCTGGATCAAGAATAAAATATAGAAAAGTGAAGGTGTCAGGAAGTGAATTTGAACATTATTGTTTTTATAAAGTATAAATTAAAATAACTTGGGATTAGAATCGAAGAATATCAGATTAATCTATTAAGATTAATCAGTCTGAGTGACGGCGTGTGTTCGTGCGTTCGAGCCTGTGATGAACGAGGTTTATGAACAGTGTGGTAGAAATGATCAGTTATAGGAGGAGTTACTGGACACAGTCAGTATTTTTGGATGCAACATAAAAGCTCAAACCTCTCCCTCCTTCGTGTCGTGACTGGAGGCAAACGAGGACACAGTTTGAATCCCTCCTCTTCCTGCAGCAGCCTCCACACGAGCGCAGAAACAGGAAGTCCTCGGCGTGACGCCGTTCACCGGGGAAACCATCAAACCTACGTCACCTCCACGTAAACACCTCGAGTCACCGCCAGTGTCACAGAACTTATCAGCCCATAACCTCTGCTGTGACTCTGCATCAGCAGCTAACATGGTGTTGATCGGTTTCTGTGTCCGCCGGTCGTTCTGTCGTGTGATTCTTCGACTGTGTGTTTGTTTCATGTCTCCATCAGGGAGATGAGCTCCTGGATAGTCACTCTGACCTCTGACCTCTGTTAGATGTCGATACTGCTGCTAATCTGTCTCCGCTGGAGCCTCAACAAAGAGGAAATAACACCGAGAGAGGAGCAGATTGTCTCCTCGGCTTCTGTTGACAAAGAGGAGACACACACACACATACACACACACACACACAAACACACACTCCCTCCCCCCAGGTCAACCCTCCTGGATCAGTATTATCACATCTGGCCCAGCGTTTAGCAAATCCCTTCCATATTTTTTTTCGAGTTAGTGTGAGAATGAATGAGAAGACGATTACTGAGCATAAGCCACTGTGGTGTGTGTGTGTGTGTGTGTGTGTGTTTGTGTGTGTGTGTGTGTGTGTGTGTGTGTGTGTGTTTGTGTGTGTGTGTGTGTGTTTGTGTGTGTGTGTGTGTTTGTGTGTGTGTGTGTGTGTGTGTGTGTGTGTGTGTGATGGCACGCAGGCTGAAGTCATGCTAGCTGAACCGTGGCGACTCGCCAGCAGCAGCTCGTCCTGCTCTATTGTCCAACGGAGGAGACAAAGAGAAAAATGAAATCAGGACACAAAATGAAAGCCAACAGCTCTCTGTGTGTCTGTCTGTCTCAGAGACGACCCAGCTGCTCGGTGATGATGACAGATTTCACCGAGCAGCAACAGAGTGTCATCGCATCAGAACCGACGTGTCACGAAAGCTCGTCCAGCAGCGAGGTGGAGTTCAGTTTCTTCCTCCTCCTTCGAGTGAGATACAGACATCTTAAGAATCTGTTTTGGTTGATTTGTCTATAATTTCGAGCAGTAAAAACACTGAAATGTTACTGACTGGTCCAGTGTAGGGTGAGGGTTCAGTAATTATCTAACGTTAATACCAGTCCTAACCTGGAGTCCAGGAAAAGGACAAATACATGAAGCGGGAACTGTTCACCAAGAACAACTGAGAGGTTAGCTCACCTGCAAGGCCGTTAGCAGAGAAGCTAGCATGTCAACAGCTGCATCATCCAAAGCCTCAACTTTACTCCTGTGAGCCGCGTACCAACAATCAGCAACAACCCGACCTACCACCCCAAAGCCTCTGTATCAGTCGGGACTGAGACTCAAAAATCAACTTTTCTTACAAACTGGACCTTTAACTGCTGAGAGCTGCAGTCTGTGTAAACTCTCCTCCAGGAGACGTTCAGATACTCGTGTAGAAACAGACTCTGGTAAAAGTAGAAGTACTGATTCAGCTTGTTTACTCCAGTAAAGTAATAGATTACAGGCTCTGACATGTACTCAGAGTATCAGAGTAAAAAGTCTCCCTCTGAAGGACATTTGTGGTCAAAGCTAACTGAAGCTCACGTCATGTTAATAGAATTCAAAGACTATTAAAGTTAAAGGTAGAGTCAGTAGGATTTGTCCCAGCTGTTCCTGAACGCACCACAGAGACAGGTAAATGAGCCTCAGAATCACACCTCCACCTGGTGACAGCTGTGACTCCTCACGTTCAGTTATCACCCCTCACATGTCCACTTACGTATTTTTAGCATTTGTTTTTTTATCTCTAAGAAATAATCTGCAGCACGCTGAACTTTCAGGATATTGCTGCACCTCTTCATTCGACCCATCATCATTTTTATTTTTTTTTGGTAGGGTTTTATCTGCTCCCTCCTCCTCCACCTCCTCCACCTCCTCCCCGCCCTCCCCTGTCAGCAGTAAACGCTCCACATTTGGAGCGTCTGAGGCTGTTTTTAGCCTCGTCCTTGTGCAGCGTGAATAAAAACCCACGGGTCATCAGATATTCTCTGAGGAAGATCAACGGCTTTGTGGCGCTTCATTTAACCTCCCATTGTGTGAGCACTTAGTGTGTGTGTGTGTGTGTGTGCGTGTGTGTGTGTGCGTGTGTGTGTGTGTGTGTGTGTGTGTGTGTGTGTGTGTGTGTGTGTGTGGGTTTAAAGGGATGAGGACTCAACTGATAACGTGTTTTAATACAGACGTCACTGAACTCTCGTTCTGCGTTTACGTCAGGAAAACATGGACCGATCTGGTTCTGATTCTTGAAAACTTCCCTCACATTAGTTAACTTAAATATTTACAGAGTTTAGAGACGACACATGTTTTAACCTCGTTGAAGCTGCATTTCCTGAAGTTCTTGATAAAACTCAAACATCACCTGTAACGTCATCATCACCGTGTGTTTACAAGATAACAGACTTTAAGACTTTTATGATCCGGAGCTATGAAAACAATAATTAAGAGGTATAAACGTGTATGCAGCAGCACCCATCACATCAAGGACACGTTAGATCCACCGGTCTGCTGGTTTGAACTCCGAGCTCACGTGGACAGACTCTCCTGCTGCTCGTCCGTCCTCATGTCCCATCAGATGTGATGTTTCTGGGTTACAGTCTGAACCCGCCTCACTGTGACCCAGACGGGTTTTTTTTTGTTTTTTTCCTGCCTGAAGTCACAAAGATCTTAAAAAAGACCAAACCCAGACTTTAGAAACAGACTCCAGAGGTCCAGACAGAAGTCACACAGAATAACCTAAACACAAACTCACAATGAAACGTCAGTCTGCAAATACGTTCATGACAGCGGTTCTGAGAACAGTTCTGGAAGGTTCTGACTCCTGCAACAAAGATTTCACCTGCACACTCGTCTATTAAAGGAGCAGTCTGTAGTTTTTAATGAGCAGAGAAATCAACTGTCTTTGTTTTCACCACTGAATGAACAGTTTAAACTGTTTTACTGTGTTTATATGTGGCGGACTCCGCCACCTTTCTAGCTTCAGACGGTGTCCTGGGACCTCATCGTCCTCTGAGAACAGCTCGTTTACTCACTGATGGAGACACTTTGTATTATGACTTATTATTTATTTGTGTTATTACCTCATTAATATTGTATATCTTGCTGTATTTCCTATAAATTTCCTCTTCTGTCATTAGTTTTAGAGATTATTATCAGACAATGTAACTCATGTACCTGCTTTTAATTACACTGTCCCACTGGAACAAAAGCCTGTTCGCCCAACGACCCGTCATCTTCAAAACGAAACCAGTCGTCTGAAGGTCCGGCTCTCAGGAGACGGACCCTCCAGACAACGTCCAGTCCATGGTGCTGAATCAGTGGGTTACGCACATCACGTAGTTAGCGTGAGGTAGTTAGCATGAGGTCGTTAGCATGAGGTAGTTAACATGACGTAGTTAGCATGAGGTAGTTAGCGTGACGTAGTTAACATGAGGTAGTTAGCATGACATAGCTAGCATGAGGTAGTTAGCGTGACGTAGTTAACATGACATAGTTAGCATGAGGTAGTTAGCGTGACGTAGTTAACATGAGGTAGTTAGCATGACATAGCTAGCATGAGGTAGTTAGCGTGACGTAGTTAACATGAGGTAGTTAGCATGACGTAGCTAGCATGAGGTAGTTAGCGCGAGGTAGTTAACATGAGGTAGTAAGCGTGACGTAGTTAACATGAGGTAGTTAGTATGACGAAGCTAGCATGAGGTAGTTAGCATGAGGTAGTTAGCGTGACGTAGTTAAGATGAGGTAGTTAGCATGAGGTAGTTAGCGTGACATAGTTAACATGAGGTAGTTAGCGTGACGTAGTTAACATGAGGTAGTTAGCATGATGTAGCTAGCATGAGGTAGTTAGCATGACGTAGTTAGCGTGATGTAGTTAAGATGAGGTAGTTAGCATGAGGTAGTTGGCATTAGGTAGTTAGCGTGACGTAGTTAACATGAGGTAGTTAGCATGAGGTAGTTAGCATGACATAGCTAGCATGAGGTAGTTAGCATGACGTAGTTAACATGACGTAGTTAACATGATGTAGTTAGCGTGAGGGAGTTAGCATGAGGTAGTTAGCGTGACGTAGTTAGCATGAGGTAGTTAGCATGAGGTAGTTAGCATGAGGTAGTTAGCGTGACGTAGTTAGCGTTACGTGCATAACAGAGCTAATGTTGTGAAAAGTCTGGTCAGGTTTAGGTTAGTTATGTTCAGGACAACATCGTGATTTGAGTCCAAGCAAGTTAATTATTTATGTGACTTAAGTTTTAGTACAAGTGAGCAAAGGTTGAACGCAGATGTCAGCTACATGAGTGAGTGTGAAAATGATCCTTCTGATCGTTAACGTAAACTAAAAGTGCACAACGACACGAGAAAGAGAAAGCTGCAGCAGAGATGGATTTTAGGTTTCATGCATGAGTTGAAAACATCACCTCTCAGCTTTCAAGAAGGAAAATGATCAACAAAATCAAATTGTACAGTGTAGCATAAACAGTGTGTGTGTGTGTGTGTGTGTGTGTGTGTGTAGATAACACACCAAGGTTACAGCTCCGTGCTGCCTGCAGATCAGCCAATGATCGGCCCCGACGTCGATAAACAGCAAGACACACGAGAACGCCGGACTCAATTATTCATCACTAAAGTCTTTTGTCCCGATGGCGGATCGATCGCTGCTGTAATCGGCTCTCCGATGAAGTAAAGCAGCTCAGAGCGTCACATATATTATGTTTCCGTTTATTATGTTTGTGCTCTGAGCAGAAACGCCGTCGCTCTCCTCACAACTGACCAATATTCTTTAACACAGAATGTAAAGTTCAGGGTCTAACATTCATACGGTGGACGTGATGGAAGATTCAAGACCAGATTTGCTCCCAGTTCCTCCCAATTTGCTGAAAGCTGTTTGGTCTTTATATGTTTCATATGTTACAGACTATTTATGACATTATCACAGTGTCTGAGCTGCAGCCTGTGATGTAATCAGTTATTATCTTCAGCGTCATATTCATATAACAGAAGTCACATTAAAACAAAGTGCATGAGGTTGTTTTTTTGCTCGTCTTCTACTTCAGCTGACTTCCTTATTTCTAAACCTGCTCTGATGTTTTGTTTCTTGATGTCGCCCTTCTTGTTTTTAATGTCCTGTGAGGCACTTTGAGTTGTCTCGTGTCGGAACAACGAGCACAATCCAAACAATTAACCCGTCTACATATCATATAACCTGCGTGTGATAGATGAACCACGCCGTCTGCTTCAGTCACTGTTTCTTCTCTTGGTCTTCACTAAAAGTTGTCTTCCTAACATTTTTGACATTTCAACACCAGATTCCACCGAAGCTTCCCAAAACGTCGTCAGCTCAGACAAGCCTGTTAACAGTTTTACTTGTAGGGCCACAGAGAGAATTTAATCCTATATATACCCCCCGGCGGCTCTCCGGCCCCGCCCGCCCTCTCTGCACCATTTTCCACTAGATTTGCTAAAGTCTCCTCTCTATAAGCTGATGATCCGTTTGCTTAATAAAACTCCAGAGAATGATACTTGGGCCGGAGTTAAGCTTCTTAACCGAGATCCCTGTTTGCTAGCATGACCTTAAAAAATGTAGAATATGTCTGCGGGACATTGTTTGGATGTGACGCAGATTGTTTGAGTTGAGTTGAACACACGTACAGAACCATACAGAACCGTACAGAACCACAGAACCGTCCACTACGTATCGTCTGATGGTTTGACTGGTTCCAGATCAGATGTTTTTAAACCCTTGCACCATCGACACCTTGTTAGATCACTTTAGGGTCTCAGGGACGTCTGCTGACTTCTTTAATGTATTTATTATTATTATTATATTATTATATTTCTCACTGCTGTTTTGCTGTGAAGCTCCAGGAACAGTTTAATTTCCCCGAGCGTGAAGAGATGATGACTGAATTTTCATTTCCTTTAAAAGATAATTAACATTTAAAAAATGGATTACAACCTGAAAACATGTTTGTATTAAACTCTGACTGATAGTAAATGAATAAATAATGAATGTGTGGGCCTTTATGATGTTCATCGACCTGTGAAATGTTTATATACCTCAACCCGCTTTATTTAAATCATAAACTAATTAAAGAAAAGAAGGAATCCTGTGGAAACCAAGAGCTGCTGTTCTTCTTGACTTCGGTCATGCTGAGCGTTCAGTATTTTGTGTCCGTGTGTTTAAAACCCGTCGACAATCTTTTGTGGTATTTTAACAAATCGTTTGGTGTCACTCGCAGACATTTCTGCTCATGAAAAGCTAAAAGCTCAACAAGCAATTCCTCCAAATAATCCCCCGTGTTCAGAGTAAAGACCCTCATCCTTCCCCCTCAAAACATGTCACACCTGCGAGGTCGGAGGTCAGAACTCCTCCGTACACAGTCGGTATCAGAACCGCTCAGTCTGCTTGTATTTCCCCGTCGTCGTCTCTTTCATTTCCATCTTTAGAATGACTGGTCTCCCGTCGGAGAGGCGGCTGAGTAATTTAAAAGCTAATGAGAGAAAATTAAAATGACACAGTGTTTCATTGGCGAGACGTCTCTCTTTGATCGAGTGGCCCAATTAAAAGTAAGAAAGATAAAGAGACCCGGGGGGAGCTGCTCCGCTGTTCGCCTCTGTCAGGTGAATTAAGGTGCGGCTCAGTCGGAACCGGAGACCAGAACACTGTTCTGCCAGTCAAACTGGATCCAGCAGCCGAGTCATAAAAGAATATTGATCGCTGAGATCTGAAAGGGAAAAAACAACGAGTTGAAGTCTCGACGACGACGTCCTTTCTAATATAACATCTGATCCGTTCTTGTTTCTGAACCTGCAGTCGAGTCGAGTCCGTCAGTGAGCAGGAGTCAGACCGGTGAGACGACGACAACAGGTCCAGAAGAAGAAGAGAGTTCTGTTTGTTGTTACGTGACGTTACATCACATCTGGCTGATTGTTACAGAAACCTGGAAATTTGAATTTATGACAGCCGGGATGAATTCAGACGAGTGAAACAAAGATTTTCTAAGATGCACGGAGTCGTCTTCTGTAGGTCTCTGCTGAAGTTTAGCAGCAGAATCACTGATATCACTTTCTTCTCAGCGTGACGCACGTCAGAGAGTAAACAGTCCGACAGCGTTGGATGAAAGCCTCTGTCGTAAGAATGAAGTCAGAGGACGATCACTGATGGGACTGAAACGATCCGTCACGTCGTCTCTGGACATCAGACGGCCGACACAGCGGACATGTGGCTCACTTTCACCTCAGTTAAACATAATTCTGCTGTTTATTTTTCCAGGATTTGGATTCTGTGCTCTTCAGAACAGCCAAATCCCTCAGCCGAGTTTAGAGAGCGAGACAAAGACGACTTTAATTCATCATCTACTTCCTCCCTCCAAAAACAGGAGAGAGAGAGAGAGAAGAGCTGGACTCAGCAGAGACGAGGCCCGCGGGCCGCTCAGCTGGAACGCTGCAGCGCGTGGGTGTTGATTTTCTTCTTCCCCACTTTTTTTATTTTTTATTATATTTTTGAAGTAAAGTGTTTCGGGTGAAGCTGCTCCACTCAGGGAGGCTGAGGACGTGTCAGCGTCTCCGCCAAGCCAACAATTTAAGTCAAGCGACAGGACGTGTCGCAGGAAAATGGAAAAAGCACGAAGCTCTTGTTCCATTTCAGGGAAGTGTTTCTGAAAGCCGACAGTCTCTCTGCACTTTGTCTGCCTTTTCACTTTACACCGAACGGCCATTATGAGGCTTTCAAAGTTCAGAGAATCTAAAAAGCTCCGGTCCTGCTGCTTCTGTCTCGCTGGGTTGATTGACGGGTCATGAGTCCAGTTGTTCAGGGTGCCAGCAGTCTGCCAATTAAACTAAAAGGGGAGCGGAGACCCGAGCGGAGACCCGAGCGGAGCGGGTAGGTCTGCGATTACATCCAGACAGGAAGCATCAACGTCAGCAGGGCGAATTACGAACAACCTTAACTGTCAAATCACAAACTCTCGTCGTGCACCAAGGCCCGGCGCTGCTGCAGGTCCGAGGACCGGCGCTGCAGCAGGTCCGAGTCCCTGCGCTGCTGCAGGTCCGAGGCCCGGCGCTGCTGCAGGTCCGAGTCCCTGCGCTGCTGCAGGTCCGAGGCCCGGCGCTGCTGCAGGTCCGAGTCCCTGCGCTGCTGCAGGTCCGAGGCCCGGCGTCAAGATGGAAATTTAAAGTGTGTGTGTCCGTCTGAAGTTTCAGTCAGAGGAGCTGCTGAAGGTTTGAAGCGTGTTCACTAAACAGAAATGTAAAATCACGTTGGGCTGTTGAGCAGCAGGTGATCGTCTCTGCAGTCAGATCTTTTATTTCTTCTACAGATGATAATCAAAGGGGAGCAGAGACCCGAGCGGAGCGGGTAGGTCTGCGATTACATCCAGACAGGAAGCATCAACGTCAGCGAGGCGACTTACGAACAACCTTAACTGTCAAATCACAAACGCTTGTTGTGCACGAGGCCCGGCGCTGCTGCAGGTCCATCAGATCTTTTATTTCTTCTACAGATGATAATGAAAGTGTACGTATGTGTCTGTGATCTGCTCATACGTATGGATCAATAAATACTTCTGGCAGAGTCTCCTCATATTGTCTCCTCAGCTCATCGTTGGTTCTGATATTCACGGGGGGGTCGGCGGCAGAAAACCTCGATTGATTTGTTTCCGATTGAGCGACAGAGCAGCACAAAGATAATAAGAGGGTGTTTAAGTAAAATCAATACGGTTTAGGCTCATTTACCGATCAGCTCCTGCTGATAGGTGTACAAACCTTCGACTGTGAGGTCACGAGTTCAATCCCCCGCTGTGTGTGTGTGTGTGTGTGTGTGTGCAACGCTGACACGGCGTGTTGTGACTGAAAAACATTAAATATTCTCTGTTGGTTGGCAGCGATATAAAAGCTGCTAAATGAACCCGATGTTCTGGTGTTTTTTTCCTGCCGCCGCCTCATATTTCTGCGTGCCGTCACTGCGGATCTGTCCACACACATTTGGTTCTGGTTGGAGTCAAACTGTGTCGGAGTCGGCGAGCAGGTGGCTGATTGTCAAACAGACGAAGGCGACAGGCTGCGCAGCGATGAAGTGGGAAGAAGACGACGAAGACGAAGACGAAGGCTTCTGGAGCAAATAATTAAGGACTCTGCATGGAGATAAAAAAGAAAAGCAAACAGTGTTTAAATTCTAGCGAAGCATCAATCTGCCGCAAATCCCCTCTGAGATCCACCAATCACAGCATTTCTGTGGATGTGAGTCACAGCGAGAGTGAAGGGAAGAAACAACATGTGATTTTTTAAATCTAATTCTCATATAGTTTTCTTTTCTCTTTCTTTTTTACCAGGATTTCTGTCAAACGGAAACTGAAAGTGTCCGGTTATATTTTTCTCCTCACGAGATTAAAATCTACGTCAACAGAAAGGTTTTTTTTTTTCTTTCCCGTCTGGACCGGATGGTTCTGTGGGATGAATCGCTTCATGAGACCCGGGAACGTTAAAGAGGTCCTGAAGTGAATCAGCGTTACAGAAATATTAGAAATCATCGCTGCAGCGCATGGAAAAATAGAAAATATGTAATATATCATTCCTGCTGATGTTTTCTGAGCGAGCCGTCCAGCTCCGGAGGAATAAACACCTGGAGTCTCATCAGGTTCTGTTCTGATCCGGAGACGTTCACCGACGGGAGGAGAGGAAAGAGATTACAAAGGTGTTTTCCTCCTGTTGATCCGGAGCGGACATCCAGGTTCTGTTCTGCTGACTGGAGCTGGAGGGGAAATGGACTTTACTTCATGAACGTAACGTAACGAGACAGAGAACCAGAACCAGAACCAGAGTCTCTGCTGAGTGCTGAGTTTAGATGTCATTCACTAGTTTATTGCTAACGTACAGTAACAAAACCCGGCTGATGATCCGACCACAAGGAGACACTGTTGGAAAGATCTGTGATGACGTCAGTAAACAACAGCACAAAATATATTCAAGTTTTAATGCAGAATTCTTACAGATGATATCTTATAAACAGAACACATGGTCGGTACTGAAGAACACATTTTGTTTTCCCCGTCTGCTGAATATATCTTTATTACTTTCAGTGGATATCAGCATGTTTCTGCAGCGGCTCTGCACATGTTGGAGTCAGTGTTCAGACTCACACTGAGGTTTATAACACACTTCCTCAGTGTGACACCATCCGTCATCAGATCCTGAGCTTCAGTTCGGTTTGATCCTGGCTGCTGTTCCTCTGTTTCCTCCCGGCTCCAGTGGTGAAGATGGATTAAAGACACACACTCTCTCTGCAAAGTGAGATTAAAATCATGTATGCTCTGCAAAGTGAGATTAATGTTGTGGCCGACAACCTCTATCTGTTTCCCTGCAGTAAATCTACACGCTCGCTCTGATATACGCTTCGTTCATCGATGCAGATCAGCCACGTGATGCGTGCGCGCCGGCCGCTGGCGCTCTTTGGCCGTTTCAGAGATTTACGGTGGAGATGTGTTTTTTGTTTTCAGCCTCGGTGTCACGTTCTGGTGTCCCATCCGTCACATTTTATGGTGCAGCAGGTAGCGGCGCTGCAGCATGTGACGCCAGCCATTTTAATTATGTGGGCCAATAAATCTGCTCTCGAGGAAAATGTCAGCGGACAAAAGATACAGAGAGCTGCAGAGTCTGAGGTTCAACAAGCCACAGCGGGTTTTCTGATGCAGGGAGGGACGAGCGATCAACCTGCTCTGCTCTCAGGACCAGAACACAGATCCAGACCGTCTCCATGTTCACATCAACAACAAGTCTGCACAATGCTGGCAGACTGAGTCCACTGAGTATGTGACTTCATGTTTCTTTTGTAAAACTGTAAAGCTTGTTTTCAGCAGCTAACACAGTATAAATGAAAGATCCCGGCTGTGGGAGAATGTCGCCTCCCCGTCTGTTTGACTCTGACCTGACTTCAGCTCGGTGACGATCACTGGAGCAAACTGAAGCTCTTCCTGCTCTTCGTGACCTCGAGCCGCCGCAATTCTGCTAAAAGCCTCCAATCTGGCCGTCAGTAACAAAGCATGCAGCTCTTCTCTGATTGTTTTGCGTCTATAAAAATGGAACAGATTTGTTTCATATCCTGTTAAACTCTATCTCTATTCTGGGAGAAATGTTCCACGAGGTTACTTATAATATCCCTAAAAACTGGAGGCGGCAGGCTGCAGGTTTTTATGTTGTTAAACCAAAGATGTGGCTAATGTCTGCATGTTCTACTTAATCTTCCTTAAGTTGAAGGAAGAATGCAGCATCAAATGATCTGCTGTTAGAAAACTGCCATCAAACTACTGTGACTTGGATGATTGTAACTTAAACCACCAACGTCACGTCCAGTTGACACAAAGCGAGAACACTGCTTCTCTTTACGCTCTGTTTTTGGTCTCCTCCACCTCCTGATGGAAACATCTGGTTGTTCAGCTGCTGAATGCTTCACTCTGTTCCCCGGCTAGTCTCTAACCCCAAATTTCCCCTGGATACGTGTCCGCTGCGTTACAGCTTCGATCCGTCTTTGCTCCGCTATCTGGCAATCCCCACCGGTTGCGTCTTGAGTCCGTCACGGTGCAGTACGGTAGGCAGCTGGCGTCGCGAGGCCGAGAAGTTCCCACGATAATCACATAATCACTCACGACCGCAGTTACAGGTCTGTGTTATAAAAACAACACGAAGTATTCCCGACCGAAGGATCAGCAGAAGAACTTGTGTTTGTCTCTTTTTTGAGATTTGTGTGCTTTTATTTTGAAAAGTAGCCGTATGTTATATTGTTGTTTCTGTGCTTGACTTCCTGTCTGCTCGGTGCTAATTTTAGCTGAACTGCTGCGTCGTGCTCCGGCATCCGCCAGAAATAGAAGTCCTGCGTATGTGATCCGGAGGGCTCCGGACTGCTGGAGCTGGACGGAGCAGATACGCAGCGCACCGGACCTGGTGGAAGTTAACACAGAGACTAAAGTGAAACCATCAGCTCCGCTGGCGTGGTGGAGACGTAACGCAGCGACACGTATCCAGTGGAAACTGGCCGTAACTGTCTGGGTTTATCTGTGCTTGCAGCCTGACCTGGACAGGAAATACGCCATAAAACCAGAACTAGGAGCTTAGTTAGCTGTGCAGCTAGCCACGAGCACAGGACATGTGGACAGCCCTGGAGCTAGCTGGTTAGCATGCTAACATCAATACCATACACTAAGAAATGTAGAAAATAGAAATGAAGACAGAAAGCATAACTCTGCAGGTCCAACAGGTTTTATTGGCAACACCAACAACAAAACTCTACACAATGAAAACAAACAACAACAAATGAACAAACAAACAACACGCACAGTCCTTAAAACGCTTGAGTGGCAGAAACTCCCTCCTCCTCCTCCTCCTCCTCCTCCTCCTCCTCCTCCTCTGTATCGCAGTCCGGTCCTGGAGACATCTCCAGCCAGGGCGACAGCGACCTGCCAGCAGACGACTCCGGAGACTGAGCTGGAGTCCGACCTGGATCAGGAGATGGCTGTGAGTCAAATTCAACTTCCGACATTGGCTCCATCTCTGAAGCCGTCTCCTCTTCTGGGTTGACATCCCCCGCTGGAGATCTCCGGGCGGTGCTTTGTGGCTCCGACTGGGGCAGCCGCATCCTCGGCACCAGGGGGAAATCATTGTTGCGACGTCTCTGTATTCCATTTGTGAAAAAAAAAATTCCAACATTAATATGAATGTGACTAAGTTCATTTCATCTAGCAAATTAGCACCCATAAAAATACTTACCCTGCTCCAAGGCGGCCAGCCAGGCCATGCCCATTGAAAAAACGAAAACGGCTTCTTAAAGTTGTCACTCTATCACAGTATCTCTACAACATAGCATCACTACATTTAAAGGTTGAAGTTCAGTGGAAGATCACAGATTTTGGTTGTGAAAAAACATACTTCAGACGTTGTGTTTGGGTCTTTACATGAATCAAACTGAGAGTAACTTGTTCTCGTCCAGTTTCACTTCAAACATGATGGAGTCCGTCTCGTGTGATTTCCTTCAGTAATGTGCTGTAACGTGTCGCTGTGTGTCTGCTCAGCCTGCACAGACGCTGAAGGTCTGCTGAGGTTAAATCTCAGGGAGCAGCTGAATAAGTCTGCTGGATAACAATACGTTCCTCCGTCGATCAGACCCGGCAGCACTCTTAATGAGGCGGCGGTGGCTGCGGCGCGGTCCGCCGTCTCCCATGGTTACAAGTGGCTCTAAATCAGCAGAATGTAGAAGTCTGCCGCTGCAGGGGAGCGCTGTAAGGATCCTGCCTCTCGCCCTCCCAGACGGATGAATCGAACGACGGCAAACAAATTGCCAAAGTTCAAACACAGACATCTCGAGGAGTTTCAAGAGGAAGGAACAAGACGACCTTCAGAGGAAACTGTGTACACGATCGTCCCGTCAGACGTGTGAATCCAAAACAGAACTGTTCTGGAGGTGAAGTGTTGCTGCATCAGCCGTCATCCAGTCGAGGTTTCCTGAACTTACCTGTAGGTTCACACTTTTTTTAAGCGCTCCAAGCCAAAAAAAAAGAATCAAAAGCTCCGTTTTCAGCGACCTGAAACGCCGTTCACGTGTCCGGACGACAAAACAGGTGATAACGGGCCCACAGCCTTCATACCTGTGCACCTGAACTTTACCTGACGCCTCAGTTAGATAAAATAAAACTGAAAGTATCCAACTTGTATTATCTCTCAGTGCTTTTCAGTGTCTGAGTCAGTAATCCTCATGTTGTTGTTTTAACCAACACATCACATGCATTAGTATCAGCGTACAGTGAAGAGCATCTGTTTCTACGTGATTAACTGCTTATGCTTGACCCGACCCGACAGATGTTTCCGTCCACAGTGACCTGACCTGCTGGTGGAGCTCTGTGGAGATCAGTGTCCTGCTCGAGGACACGTGGGCAGGAGGGAGGGATCGAACCTTTCACCCTGAGATTAACGGAGAGCCGAGCTACAGGTGATTTTATACCTTTATTCTACCATCATATACGACATCATGTCTGCACAGTTACCACGCTGCAGCAGCTGGAAAACAATCAGTCACTGCGGAGCCGCCGCGCTGCATAATTCACTCATCATACGCACGTCAATCAGAAACACATTAATTCCACAACTTTAATAACAAGGTCACCGGCAACATCCGTGACGGAGAGCTTTGTTCAATCACACAGAGCCGCCGGAATCACTGCCAGTGTGACTGCGATGCTTAAATGAAACGGATCTAACGGGATGGTTCTGTGTGGCGCCGACATGTTGCTGCAGTCCAGCGACACACCGGCAGCTCGCTCGCACATCAGACACGGAGGACGTATTCAAACCAAGAAGTGTGGAGTCAGGATGTGGTTAGCCTAGCCTAGCTTAGCATAAAGAGAAGTAGCATGGAGGCATATCGAGCGTGGCTCCTCTACAGCTAACTGTCTTTCTCCAGACTCTGTCTACTTAACACTGTGACGCTTTAACTGTCCACGCCGACTCGCTTCACCTTTCTGACGCTTCACTAAAGGGGGTCACATGTCAGGGCTCGGGGCTCAGAGACACCTGGGAAGCTGTCACCACTGACTTTCACACTGTATTAGCGAGGCTCAAAGAAAGCCTTGAGAGGAAGGACGTGAATCACCTCCTCACCCAGCCACGCTCTGATGAGGAGGAGGATGGAGCGCTGCGAGGCCAATGTCACACTTGGTATGCACGCCGGAGGCCGTGCAGGCATTACAAACACCGCGGCGAGCTTGTTCACTCGCCTCGACGCCCAACGACGACCCCCTCGGCTCCTCCTGCGAGACATTGATCACGCAATCAATGATACATTATCCTCGCGGTGACCCGAGTTCATCGGGGAGGCGCGTATACATCGACTGGCACAATAACAACTCATTACAGAGCATCTGACATTCACCATCACGCTGCCACCCAGGACCCCAGGGGACGACCGGAGGCTGGGGACAGTGATTGATACGTACTGTCGGTGTCGGCGACCTCGCGGAGGAGGAGGGGCTGATGGAGGATGAGGAGAAAGAGAAGGAGAGTCTTAGTCTTCCAGCGACCCCGGGCTCTGAAACAAATGTCACTTCTTTAATTAGAGATGCCAAAACAATGCAGCGAGGAAGAAGAGGAGGAGGAGGAAGGGTCGGATCTGATCAGGACAGCTGCTGTCTGCACGCCGCTCTCCCAACATCTCGCCCGCCGTCGGCCTCCTCCTCAGGTCCTCAAACCGGGTGTGTCGACCTCCCTGACGAGTAGTTAAACGTCACAGGCAATTAGTGTTTTCAGCGGCGGTCCTCCTCTCTATCTTCATCAGCGAACACAATCGCTCTGTCACAGGGAGGATGTTGTACACGGAAACAGCTAATGAAGGTTAGCTGACGGGATCTGTGTATCTGCTCACTGTGACAGGAAATGATTTGCTTTCTCTCTGAGAGTGAGATGAGCAGATTGATGAAGCTGTGTGTTCACAGTTTTAACTCCTGTAATCTTCAAAGACCCGGCTAAAAAAATCACTTTGGCTCAACCAGAAGAGAGATCGAGGCGCCGTGCCTGCGACTAACCCTAACACATGCAGGTATCCGTCTGTAGAGATGAGTTTATATCAGCTCAAAGTTTATTAAACTCTCGTTTGCATCCATGTTGCGCTGTAACGAACAACACAACAACATGCGACGTCGACAGGAGAGAACGTCAGCTGCAGGAGAAACATCACGTTCTGCCTGCACGCTTGTTTCCTGCCCGCTGGGATTCAAAAGTGAAAGTCGAAGTCAACGTACTTAACCTCCTGTCAGCAACTCACTGGATGGCCATTTAATGTGTGTGTGTGTGCAGAGAGCTTGAACACACACACATATTTACTTTACAAAGCGGAGCAGCGACGGAAGCAAAAAGAAACAGCAGGTCTCAGATTCAATTTAATTATCTACACACCGGAAATAAAAAAGCAGCTCTGTATTCTCGCTTGCTTGTTGAAAAATGATCTGATGTTAAATATGAAAATGTTTGCAAAGCTAAGATGCAAAAAGAAGAAGAAAGAATCGAGATGTCAAAAAGTAAATTAGACAAACGTCTGTCAGAAACAGCTGAGAGCGTCAACATCAGGAGCTCCCAGAGTTCATGTTGAAGAAGTGATGGACGGGCGACATTTAAATATTATTGCTCCTATTTTTCATGCTGGTTTTTGTGGCCTCAGACGTGAGATATGAACATCTCGGCAGGACGCAGCTGATCGATGGTGTGTCCCGGCAGGAGCTGACACTCCACTCCACGAGCGTCGAGTTAAGAACATGTGAGCGCTGTGCTTGGGTTGATAAATGATGGACGTCTTCTCTCCATGTGACCTTTTAGCAGCTCTAACAATTTGTTCATCTTTGTGTCAGCAGATGTACCGACTGGTGTCGACCTCTCTGACAGGTGATGATACCGAACAGGTACGTCTGCTTCAGTTTTGAAACAATAGATATCGACACGTTTTACTTGAAGTGTTGCGAAAAATACCAAAACTGATCTCACACTCAGGTTGTAATGGGAGCAGGTACTTGAATCTTTCCCTCGATTCATTTGATATTCTTCAGGATCTCATAGTAACGATGAAGCACTGGTTGAATATTTAAACCACTAAAATGTCTCCACACAGAGAGAAACGTGGCAGTGATGCAGGTATGTTGGTGCCCTGCAGGTTAATAATCACAAGGTGACACGCTGGATTCACACATCAACACATCGTCAGCAGATCCTTCAGTTCAGTCGTGCAGTATTAATCAGTTTCTTCTTCTGTGGTTCACTGGAACAACAGCCGGTGGGGGCTGGGAGGCGTTCAGGTGTCGTCCCTCCTCTGTGTGGCTGCTGACCCACAGCCAGTGTCAGTAAACACATCATCCTCCATCAGCCCCGCTGTCACCTCACTCGGGTCGCTCCAGAATATTCTGCAGCTTCACTCCACTCTGCTGCCGGCAGGACAGTCGGAGGAGGCCGGATCGAGACAGAAGCAGAGAAACACTGGACCTGCAGAACAAACGAGGCAAAGCTCCACTTACAACAGCTTTAAACATCAGTGGTAGCTGTCAGCGTTTGGTCTCAGTCCTGAATCAAAGAGCAGAGATTTCCTCTTTGAACCACAAAGATGTTCAGCAGTCTGACAAAGAGGAAACACCAGAGAGATTTCTACAGAAACTCAACAGAAACAGCAAGTTATTCTTCTCCTGAGAGGGCATCAACCTGGAAAACTACAATCCACTTAGCTGGGGTTTTGTAAAAGCTCCGTGTTGTGGCTGACAAGTGAAAGCGCAGCAGGACAATGAGCCGGTGTGATGTAAATACACCAGGTGTGAGACGCTGAATCACTGCAGGATTCACCTGATGTCTCATCAACAGCGTCCTCCTGCAGGCTCACTGTCCTGTCCAGTGCTGTCACGCTTACCAGTGGTGAAACTCAGTCTTGAACAGTGGTCTCTGGCTCAGTGGACATCCTCCTCCTCCTCCTCCTCCACCTCCTCTTCCTCCTCCTCCTCCTCCACCTCCTCCACCTCCTCCTCATCCTCCTCCTCCACCACCCCTCCACCTCCACCTCTTCCTCCTCCTCCACCTCCACCCCCTCCTCCTCCTCCTCCTCCACCCCACTCTCCCCTCCTCCTCCTCCACCTCCTCCTCCACCTCCACCCCTCCACCTCTTCCTCCTCCACCTCCACCTCCTCCTCCTCCACCTCCCTCCACCACCTCCTCCTCCTCCCCCACCTCCACCACCTCCACCTCTTCCTCCTCCCTCCTCCACACCTCCACCCCCCTCCTCCTCCTCCTCCTCCTCCTCCACCTCCTCCACCTCCTCCACCACCTCCCCTCCTCCTCCACCTCCTCTTCCTCCTCCTCCTCCCTCCACCTCCACCTCTTCCTCCTCCACCTCCTCCTCCTCCACCTCCTCCACCTCCACCCCTCCACCTCTCCTCCTCCACCTCCTCCTCCTCCTCCTCCACCTCCTCCACCACCTCCTCCCCTCCTCCTCCACCACCTCCACCTCCTCCTCCTCCTCCTCCTCTCCTCCACCTCCACCTCCTCATCCACCTCTCCTCCACCTCCACCTCCTCCTCCACCTCTCCTCCTCCTCCACCCCTCCTCCTCCTCCTCCTCCTCCTCCTCCACCCCCTCCACCACCTCCACCTCCTCCTCCTCCACCTCCTCCTCCTCCTCCTCCTCCTCCTCCCTCCTCCCCACCTCCCCTCCCTCCTCCTCCTCCTGCTCCTCCCCTCAACCACCTCCACCTCTTCCTCCTCCACCTCCTCCTCTCCTCCTCCACCTCCTCCACCACCTCCTCCTCCTCCTCCTCCACCACCTCCACCTCCTCCTCCTCCTCCTCCCCTCCTCCACCTCCACCACCTCCCTCTCCTCCACCTCCACCTCTCCACACCACACCACCTCCTCCTCCACCCCACCCTCCTCCTCCCGCCTCCTCCTCCTCCTCCTCCTCCTCCACCACCTCCACCTCTTCTCCTCCCTCCACCTCCTCCTCCTCCTCCTCCACCTCCTCCACCACCTCCTCCTCCTCCTCCTCCCTCCTGCTCCTCCACCTCCACCACCTCCACCTCTTCCTCCACCTCCACCTCCTCCTCCACACCACCTCCTCCTCCACCTCCTCCACCTCCACCTCCTCCTCCTCTCCTCCACCATCCTCCTCCACCTCCACCACCTCCACCTCTTCCTCCTCCACCTCCACCACCTCCACCTCCACCTCCTCCTGACAGCTCATATCATTTTTGTTTCGTGATCTGACACATGAAATATCAACATGTTCCATCTGAGACGTCCAGATTCAGACATATTTTGCAGAAACCTAATATTTATTTCTGGGCTGTTAAATTAAGAATGAACAGATGAATCCAAAATGGAATAATTAACGGCGGTGTGATCGTACTGCAGGCAGCCATGACTAATTGATTAGAATAAATCCAGCCGATCGTTCCTCCTCCATTTTGATTCTCTTTGATCGTTTCAATCCAGACTTTGTCCCGTTGTTTAAAGCCGGAGAGGTGAATCATCTCTGGCCTCGCCGCTGTCGTTAGTTTGCGAACCAACATTTATACGACCGCACAGACAGACGAGCTCGCCGCTCGCCGCTCGCCGTCTGGGGGACAAAACAAAGACATGATATTAAATCAGGAGAGACAGGGCGGCGCCGCTTAATAAGCGCCGAGCATGCTGGGATGCACACAGGCTGTTTGTTGTTTTTCTTCTCTTCTGTTTGTTGTTCTCGCCGTCTCCCATGATGCACTGCTTTCTGTTTGTGTTGTGCTGCACGTGATGTTCCGCCTCAGTCACGGCTTCAGTTTCCTCGGAGCGTCCGTTCTTCAGCCGGCGCCACGTTTACATCATCAACCAGTTTATTGTTTTACTGATCGACATCTTCATCTGCAATAAAAACACGTTTGCAGCTGAAACGAAGACGTCAGTGAGAACAACACAACAAACTCTCTTTGTTTTCACGACTGAATAAGAACAACACCGTACTGTTTTACTTTGTTTACATGTGGCGGACCCTGCCCTGTCTAGCCTCAGACAGCATTCTGGGACGTTGCTGCTGCTGGTTTATTCACAGATGGAGAAAAGTTTGATTTCTTACCTCACTGATATTGTAAATATTAAAATCGTGAGTTTGAATTCCTTCTTCAGATCTACATACTGTCCCTTTAACTCCACACACACACACACACACACACACACAACGAGATCTACATACGTGTGAAAGTCAGAAAAAACTGAATGTTAACGTAGTTTTGTGACGCAGGTATAGTACGAGGGTGTGGAGGTTATTCTGGTACGTGGGCGGTGCTGACGGAGGCGTCTGTTCCCGTCAGGCCCTGAAAAGGAACTGGGGTGTGAAACAGAATTACAGGATCACTTCTACTTATGCATCAATCACAGTAAATGAGTGCGGCGCAGCACCGAGGTTAACGCACGACGAAGTTTCCATCAGACTTTTTATCGTGAAGAGAAGAAGAAGAACTCTCGACCTGCAGAATAAGTTTGATCTCTTCTGATCTCCTCCTGCTCAGATTATTACTGTAAGTTGATGCATATCTCTTTAAAAGCCGTGTACGAGGATTTCATGTTAGCAGGAACGTTTCAAACCACAGACGTTTCCATGCTGTCATATCACATTCACAGTACACATCAGCATCAGGAGGTGGAGGCCGCTCAGAGTCACAGAGTCGCACCGCTGCCGACATTTCCAGCCGGTTTCATCGCTGAAGTTGGAGTGCGATCGAAGAAGTGTGACGAGAGAGAAACACAAACATTCAGCGTGAACTCATCTGTGGTTCTGCAGAAACTACTACAAGTACTTGAATGTGAAAAAAGATGTTGAGTTTTAACGAATCAGTGAGATCATCACGGCCATCAGGAGCCGATCAGAAAACACACGTTCTTCTTAATTAAATATAAACGACTGTGTCTCAAACAAAGACCTGATTCTGAATTAATGAGAATCGATCCTTCATGAAGCCTTTAAACAGAAGTTTAGTCAAGTAGAATATTTTGGAATGATTTCATTTGTGTTGCCGTCCTGCTGATCGGATGGATGAGACGAGTCCGTCTGTGTTTTCTGGACTGAGATGTATCAGGTCACGGTCTATTTCTGTCTCCACGTCTAGACCGTCACACTGACCCAGCTCCTCCTGCTCCTCCTCCTGCTCCTCCTGCTCCTCTGCTGCTGGACTCAACTGAAATATTAACCTCCTCCACTCGGTCATATGCTCAAGTCGAAGACACAACGAGACAGAACCAGAGAGAGTCCAGAGTCCAGGCTGCTGTATCAGGAGTCAGGTTTTTTCTAAATTAAGCAAACTGACTTCTAACATCACAGTTTTCTCTCCATACAGGAAATGAGAGCGGCGATGAGTCAGTGAGGCAGACAGACGGCAGTTTAATTCATTAGAGCGATGATTAAAAGCTGCATTAGGACTCAGTCGCTCCACTTCACCCTCAGTCGGCAGCACCTGTCTGATCGCACATAGTCGGTTTGATATCTTTCCACCTCAAAGTTTTCACCACCTTTATTCAACACGCTGTAGTTTCCCTCCAGCATCATTTATAAAAGCCTGCTTTAAAGAGTCCGAGTCAGAGTCCAGCTGGAGCACGGCGTCCGTGTCGTGGTTTGATTATTCCCTCTTTTATTTTGTAGTTTACTTCCTGTCGTGTGATGTTCCAGTTTCCACTCTTTGTCTGTTTCCTCTCGCTCTTCTTCTGCGACACCTGCGTCTCATTAGTCAGTCGCTCCCCGTGTTTTTAACTGTCTTCTTCCTGTTTTCGTCTTGAGTCACACCTGTTCCCCGGTCCTGTGTTCTCCCTCCTGCCTCACCTGTGTGGCTGCCTGTTCCCTCGGGTCTCCTCATGTTTGCACTGGGATTACTGCCTACGCTCAAGGATTCATGTTGGCCAGAGTTTTAAAGATCTTCTCCTTCATCTCGTCTGTCCACAAAGATGTCCAAAGGTCATCAAAGGTCGTCATATATTACCTGTTTTATTTCGAAAGTCTTAACTGGATCACAGTGCGTCCTCACAGTGTCTCCTCACAGTGTCTCCTCACAGTGTCTCCTCCAGTTGTCCTCACAGTGTCTCCTCACAGTGTGTCCTCACAGTGTCTCCTCACAGTGTCTCCTCACAGTGTGTCCTCACAGTGTCTCCTCACAGTGTCTCCTCACAGTGTCTCCTCACAGTGTCTCCTCACAGTGTGTCCTCACAGTGTCTCCTCACAGTGTCTCCTCAGTGTGTCCTCACAGTGTCTCCTCACAGTGTGTCCTCACAGTGTCTCCTCACAGTGTCTCCTCGCAGTGTCTCCTCACAGTGTCTCCTCACAGTGTGTCCTCACAGTGTCTCCTCACAGTGTCTCCTCACAGTGTCTCCTCACAGTGTCTCCTCACAGTGTCTCCTCACTGTCTCCTCACAGTGTCTCCTCACTGTGTCTCCTCACTGTGTCTCCTCACAGTGTCTCCTCACAGTGTCTCCTCACAGTGTCTCCTCACAGTGTCTCCTCACAGTGTCTCCTCACAGTGTCTCCTCACTGTCTCCTCACAGTGTCTCCTCACAGTGTCTCCTCACAGTGCGTCCTCACAGTGTCTCCTCACAGTGTGTCCTCACTGTGTCTCCTCACAGTGTCTCCTCACAGTGTCTCCTCACAGTGTGTCCTCACTGTGTCCTCACAGTGCGTCCTCACTGTGTCTCCTCACAGTGTCTCCTCACAGTGTCTCCTCAGTGTCTCCTCACAGTGCGTCCTCACAGTGTCTCCTCACAGTGTCTCCTCACAGTGTCTCCTCACAGTGTCTCCTCACAGTGTCTCCTCACAGTGCGTCCTCACAGTGTCTCCTCACAGTGCGTCCTCACAGTGTCTCCTCACAGTGTCTCCTCACAGTGCGTCCTCACAGTGTCTCCTCACAGTGCGTCCTCACAGTGTCTCCTCACAGTGTGTCCTCAGTGTCTCCTCACAGTGTCTCCTCACAGTGTCTCCTCACAGTGCGTCCTCACAGTGTCTCCTCACAGTGTCTCCTCAGTGTCTCCTCACAGTGTCTCCTCACAGTGTCTCCTCAGTGTCTCCTCACAGTGCGTCCTCACAGTGTCTCCTCAGTGTCTCCTCGCAGTGTCTCCTCACAGTGTCTCCTCAGTGTCTCCTCACAGTGTCTCCTCACAGTGTCTCCTCAGTGTCTCCTCACAGTGTGTCCTCACAGTGTCTCCTCGCAGTGTGTCCTCACAGTGTCTCCTCACAGTGTGGTCCTCACTGTGTCTCCCCACTGTGCGTCCTCACAGTGTCTCCTCAGTGTCTCCTCGCAGTGTCTCCTCGCAGTGTCTCCTCGCAGTGTCTCCTCGCAGTGTCTCCTCACAGTGTCTCCTCACAGTGTGTCCTCACAGTGTCTCCTCACAGTGTCTCCTCACAGTGCGTCCTCACAGTGTCTCCTCACAGTGTCCTCACTGTGTCTCCCCACTGTGCGTCCTCACAGTGTCTCCTCCAGTGTCTCCTCACAGTGCGTCCTCACAGTGTCTCCTCACAGTGTCTCCTCACAGTGCGTCCTCACAGTGTCTCCTCACAGTGTCTCCTCACAGTGCGTCCTCACAGTGTCTCCTCACAGTGTCTCCTCACAGTGCGTCCTCACTGTGTCTCCTCACAGTGTCTCCTCACAGTGTCTCCTCACAGTGTCCTCTCAGACGTCAGGCAGCTGACCGTGTGTCTGGTTGCCTCTCAGCTGCTCTGGCACGTCGCTC
>NC_044207.1:34146094-34236609 GCF_900880675.1 Sparus aurata
TTTTACTGCTCTCTTCCTGTCACAAACACTGTTTGACGTCTGTTCATCTGTTGGTTTTTGTTCAGGCTGCTCGCATCATTTCTCACTGTGGGATCTTTATAACAGGAGCAGTAGTAGGTGGCTGAATGAAGGAGTTTAACTTTCTGGATCTTCAACCCAGCTGTTTGATTTCACAGCTGAGAAATCATTTTTCTGAGGATGATACTGTACGACTTATCTATTTACATACTCCTGTCAATATCAAAATCACTGTGAATGTTTCTGTGTCTTTCTTCTGGTACCAGATACATAGCTGCTGTCACACTGGTCAGTTCCTCGACAGCTGAAGGAGACGTCTCCATCAACTCTCCTGGTCAATGTTAAATCCTCCTGAATCAGCTGTGCTGCCATGGCAACCAGCGCTGTAGAGAAGCAGACAGATAGATGAAGGTCAGTGTGACAGTGTTTGTTCCAGGTGGACTTTGTTGGCTCCTGATTGGCTGGAAACACTCACCTGAACACAGACAGCACAGAGCAGCAGCTGGGAGGAAAAGCATTTTGTGCAGTGGTGTTTCCTCTGGTGAACCTGGGGAGAAGTGGCGCTCTGACGCAGCTGAGGCCAAACCAGGACGAGCTGCCAGATCAGACGAGGGCCACGTGGTTTCTAACAGGTCCTCAGAGCTCCCATCAGCCCCTGCGGCTCACAGATAAGGCCGCCGCTGCCGATCGACGGCTCGGCTGAAGCTGCCGTGTGATAGAAATAGAAACCCACATTCATGTGAGCAGCAACACATTCAGGTTGGTGGTGAATTTAGTAGCACAGACTGTTATCTGTTGTTGAACAGCTGTGATGAAAAGACAAAAGGACAAATCCACAAAACTCCTCCACTGTGATTTGAAGCCTTAAACGTCCCCTTACATTTCTGTCATTTCACTGAATCATTTCATTTCTATGACACATCAAACCTTTTCCACACACAGTGTCACATCTTTATTGTGTCTCCTGTTGTTCAGTCTCTTCATTAAAGCTACAGGATGTTTCACTGAGGGAAAGATTCAAAGCCAAGACTCCATCAAATGGAACATTTCAACATGTCTGCTGCATCATTTTACACACATTTCCCCAAAATCCAGCCTGACACATTTGGTTGTTGTAAACTTTGGGATCTCCAGCAGAACGTCAGATAAAGTTCAGAGGGTCAGTTTGTAAAGACGAAGCCAGCGGAGGCTTCAGAAGAGTTGAAATCCAGCTGTGCTCCTCATATGTGAAGCAGTGGTTCTGGTTCTGTTCCCTGGAAGGAGCTCAGGGCTCTGCTCTCTACTTCCTCCATGTAGAGGTCAGCCACAATGGGAGACACTGGTGAAGCCACCACAGCTGTGCTTCTGCCTGTAAAAACCCTCCTGGGATGTGAAACAGGTGGTATTCAGGCAGAGGTCGGGTCCAAAAAGTGGTCCCAATGAAAAGAGACAATGTGTGGTTTGTAAGTGAGCTTTAAAACGACACATAGAAGTGTTTTCTGATGTGATGAAACTATCAGCAGGACCACATCATTTGTCTCTGTCTGTCAAAAGTGTCCAATAAGAAGACAAATCAAAATAGAAACTATAGAAGAGCAATTCAACTCCAACTTACAAGGCAAGCAGTACAAATACACACAGTACCCACCAGCAGAGATGTACTTCAACTAATACTGCAGTACTGTCTCAAGTGAAGTGACACAGTGCTGTGATTAGTTAGACTTCTATAGTTATAGTTAGTATAGTACATGTCAGAGTAATGACACCATCTACTGTAACAGGCAGCAGCAGAATAATATAGTAATTAAGTTCATAATATAGTTGCAGTAGAAAAAGTATTTGAAGTATTTTTAGAAGTAGTACCAACAATAATGCCAGTAATACTCCTCATTTACTGCTGTGTGTTTTTTATCACTAGATGTCACTGTGGGTTTGTCGCCAGTAAAATAAGAGGGCGGGAGCGTCATGGTGTCGTCATGGCGACCGTCATCAGCATCACGTGGATGTCCCTGCACTTCCCGTGACTGACCACAGGGTGGTGGTGTTTCTCTGTGATGTTTAATGTCAGCACCAGCAGCAAACACAGAAATCCAGCATGTGATCAGCTTTAGTTTGAAATGTGTCACACAGCCGTGGTGGAAGAGCTGATTTATTGGTGTGACAGCGATCTAACAGCGTAAAAACACATGTAATGTCACACATGTGTTGTCTGCTGAGACAGCTGCAACATGTTGTCATTCTTCCAACAGTGTTTCATGGTGAAAATGATCCAAGTGTTCAGAGTTAGAACACCCAGAACAGAACAAACATCCCTTCAGATATATGCAATGTATCATAACTGTTCCTTCAGCTTCTTAAAGGAACACACTGACATTTGTCTGCTTTGGTTTGACGCTGTTATTCCATTTCAAGCAGATTTCAATCAGGAGAGACGAGTGAATGAAGTAAAGATCATGTTTATGACAGCAGATGATATGTGATCAGTGAGTCTGCTCACAAAGTCTTTGTCACTTTGACTCTACAGGGAGATTTTGTGATGGAGGGGCGTCTGAACAGCAGCAAGAAAAATCCATCAAATAAATAAAAAACAGCCCAAAGTTTCCCCCAAAGAATGCTGACTGACTGAGCAGGAATGAAATGGACACAATTAAACAAAGATGGTTTAATCTGTGAGGAGATAACACATAAAGTCTGACATGGAAAAAAAATTAGTTTAACTGATAAAAATAACACTGAACTATGAACGGAGACAGGAACAAAAGTTTTATTTGTTGGTCTGCGATGAGCTTCACTGAACTTTCACTGGAGCTTCATCTGAAAAAAACATTTACAGGAAACATTAAATAAAGACGCAGCTGTTTGTCTGATATTCTGAATGAATAGAGCTAAAGGAAAATAAATACTAATACAGGTAGTACTTCATTATATTCATGGACGTGAGCTCCAGGTGGGGGGTCACTGTTGGTCTCTGGGCTCAGTTTCAACTTTGTGTGGGTGGAGGGCTCAGTGGAAAAAAGGCTTCCAGACAACAAGAGAAAAGACAAAGCAGTCCAGAGAGGGAGAGGAGTTGATGAGTGTGTACAGCAGCAGATATGAATCTGTTCTCAGTGGTTATTAGGACTCATAAAAAACTGTTGAGAGCCAACCAGCACTTCCTTTCCTGCAGCAGACGGGCTGTGTGGGTTTCTGCTCTGCAGCCTCCTCACCGTTAGCTGCACTTTTTCACATGAACAACACAATGACAGTTACAACAGTTACAGCGCTCAGTACTCACTGTCTCAGCTTCCATCTGTCTTATTCACCTGGGAGACAAACCTGGGAGCTGAGAAGCTGAAATAAAAGAGGTGTTGATACTGTTTGATTGATTCTGTAAAGGTGACAGTTTACTGACAGTTTCTGCAGCCTGACACCAACTTGGAAGGCGACTGATGAAGCTGCTGTGTGATCATTTTATAGCAGTTGTAGCTTGAAAGCAGCTCGCTCTGCTGTTTGTTCATGTGTGTAAACAACAGTGTCATCAGCGTAGAGTTTGACATCCACACTGACACAATTATAAAAGGGGCTCAGCACTGAACCTGGTGGCACAGCCACACCTACTGACTTGTACATAATAGCTATATGTTTCTGTTTGCTTCTCTTTCTTTAGCTTTGTTGTCCTTGTTTAGCTGTATGCTAATATTCACATCTTCCTCTACATTTGTTCTTGCTGCTGTGTGAAAGTTTATTGAGAGCTAATTACAACCAGAGTCAAATGACTTGTAGGCGTCAACATACATGGTCCATGAAGTTGATTCTGTTTCTGATGATTTGCTCTGAAGACAAACTGAAATCCATAAAAACAAGACTGTTTCTAAAACACACACTGTGATTTTTCACTTTATTGAGAATGTTACACTGAAAGAATTGAACAAAGCTGCCACACTCTGCATAATGTATTAAAAAGAAAGACAAGAAGAGAAAAATACAAAAACAATCAATATCTAGCAGACAGCTAATGATTCAGCTTCATGTTCTATTATTATACAAGTCACAATTCAAAGTGGAAATAAACTAGAGGATGAAAATAACACTATAGCACAGAATTTATACTCAGTCACTGCAGATATATATGTGTATATATGTATTTATATATGTAGGATGACTGAATCTAACCTGTGCATCAAAAGATACATTTTACAACCAACCACAAAACATGAACACTGACATTTGTGAGTGCTGATCAAAGTGATCAATGAGACGAACTGATGAGATTTGATGGTGAGAAAAGGCGAGCAGAAAACAGTCAGTCAGCATGTGAGCAGTTGGTGGACGGTCCCTTGTTTCAGAGGATCCTCAGCAGAGAGAGTCCAAAGCAGTACACCAGACTCTTCACTATCAGCACTGTGTAGAGCACACAGAGCAGCTTCACCTGGTGCTGGAGCTGCTGGAAAACTGCTGGAAAACGAGACCAAAAGAAATGTCAGTCCTCTGCTCCTCTGCTCTCTTTGACAGCGTCTCCACATGAAGCTGAATCACTGCTGAACACAGTCACCAAGCCTTCATTACCTTGTTCTGTTTGGGCCTCCACTGTGCCCCCCTCGTGCTGGACGGAGCAGCGGTATTTATACGCGCAGGTAGCGTTCCCGTCAACCAGCAAGATGGCGGCGGTGCGTCCCGACTCTCTGAGCTCCAGCTGCTCTCCCTCAGCAGGGAGCCATGGCTCCTGATCCTCCTGTCTTTCCCAGGAGAAGCGGACCAGAGGAGGAAACATGGCTGAGGCCACACACAGCAGGGAGCTCCTCCCCTCCAGGTGGGCTCTGGATGCTGCTGGGTACACGCTCACCACGGGCTTCACTACCTTCTCATTTGAAGCTTGACAGCAGCAACAAGCAGCACAGACACACATTGACACAGTCAACAGCAGCTTCCAGCACTGCACTGCATTCAGTGTGATCCTGGAAACTACATGGACTCTGATCACTAAACTACTCATCAATACAGCACAAGTTCAACACATAGACTGGATTCACCTGCACATCAAACACACTCATCATGTCATGTCATCATATGTTATATGGGGACAAACAACATCATGTGTTCAGCACTTCTTTCTTTCAATGTGCACATTCATCATTATTATGACTCTTACTAATAATAATATAACATCATATTTTCATACAATGGAAAATCTTCATCTGTATCATGATAAAAGACAGATTATAATAAAGGACATATTTACCCTCAAGTTTAATACGCGCTGACATTTGAATGTTGACATTATTCACCACGTATTATAAATACTTTTAAAAATACATCTGGGATGTCATGATTTTCATAAATATTTACTCCTACTACATTATTACAAATACACGTTTTCATGTGACTAATGTAAACAACATGTCATTCAATATAAAAGAATGTACAACTTTGTTGTTTTCACGATATGAAAATGTTATCATGATGACAATGTTCGTTTACAAAATGTAAAAGTTGCTTTAAATATTTTGTTCATGTATATTTTACAATAAAATATATATTTAAGTTCATATGAAGAGTTATTACATGTCCAATACATTACAGATGTACCAGCGTGTACTTTAGTCCAGCTGATAAAGAAAAGCAAATCATTCATCAATGATATCATAATTTTTTCTTAGTATTTTTACATTTATAGACAATTACAATGAAATGTTCAGATATGTTAAATATCTATAGTAAGTGCTTCGTAATGTAATCTGAAGAAAGGTGATAATTTATTGATCCTTTACAGGAACTTCAGATTTTATTTAATTAAATTTGATAATATAATATAATATAATATAATATAATATAACATAATATGTCATAATAAAAACAGTATGTCACACACAGTATTTACCATCACATGCTAAAGCATTGAATTCTAATTATTTTACATTCGGTTTGGAATTAATTTTTTTTGTTTAAATTATATGTGAAATTAATGATGAATATATGTGTTATTACATATTACTTATTTAAAAGTCAATCAACATAAAAAGTACACATTATCATGCGCCATTGTATATCATAATATATTATTTTTCAAATAAATAATGATTTTTATATTTTAGTGTAATTTGTATATTCTATATTTATTGTCATATATTGAGTATCTGTTTGTTTTCATGTATTAATATATTTTAAACATAAAGACATTTGTACCATTGTATCAAATACAACTGTCATAAGGTCAGCTTGACTATTTAATAATGAATTATTAATTATAGTATACAACATATTTAAAGTTATATGTTTATCAAATACATTTACTGACATATATTAAATGATGTTTAATATCATATATGATGTTGCTTTATAAAAACAAGAGATGGTGCTGAATTACTGAGAGGATCAAATACTGTATATTTGTAACATTGTCAATATCAAACTTTTTCTCTATGAATCAGTTTGATCTCCTGCAGAAATAAAGAAGAACTTCAGCTGTGCAGTGAGATTTAAACATCTTTTCAGGAGTTATGAACCTTTTTATGGAACAATAGCTGCACGGCTGCAAGAATTCTCTACTAATTATGAACAAACTAACATGCAAAGCCTGAAGCAGCAGAAACTCATTAAAAACACATTTTACACTTGTTCATTAAACAACTGAAGGAAAATGAAGCTTTATTCTTACCTGTTACAACCAGTTTAGTTCCAGAGCCAAAGATGTAGTATCCATATGTTCCTCCCACAGTGAGACAGAGTAATACAAAAACCTGTGTGCTGTTGAACGTGTCGGCTGAGGTGAACGAGTCCAAATGATGAAGCAGGATCATGTTTCAGCTCCATGATGTGTTTCTCTAATGTTCATATCAACATGACTGTCTCTTCTTTTATTGTCTTTTTAGACACACTAGCAGTGTTGCTCTGTGGATGCTAATGTCTGTCGCTCCACTACTTTAGTCCACATGGATTGGACCTGGACCAAAGGATGGATGGATGGACTGACATGACATTTTTCTACAGACATTCTTGGTCCCCAGAGGATGAACTTCATTCATTGACTTTGTTGATTCTGACTTGTTATCTAGCTCCACCAGCAGGTCCACCAGTTCCTGGTCCTCAGTCGGCGGCCCAGTCGACACCTGTTCCTGCTTCCTTGTCTGCAGGTCAGCAGACTGGCTCCAGAGCCGGACCGGCGGTCTTTCCTGATCCCCGTCCAGACCTCCAGCTGCAGGCCTCCTGCTCTGCCTTGCAGCAGTCCTCTGTTCCTGTTCTGCAGCAACCTGTCTGAGCTGAGCTGCAGCTGTCTCCAGTTCCTGTGCTGAATCAGTCTCCTGTGGCTGTGGTTCTGTAACCTCTTGTTTTCCTGACTCTGACAGCTCCACCAGCTCCAGCTTATGTTAGAGCTAATAAAGGACAGTGGCACTGGGCCTGATAATGTGCAATTAATAAAACTATTGTGTTGGGAATGTTCAGTTTAAATTCAGCTGACTCACTCTAGAAGAATAGATATTTTTCAAGGCGTTTCCCAGGTGTCCCCCTGTCAATGTAATCTCGCGGATAGTTTATAATCATATGGATGCTGTTATAATGTGCAGTGATTGAGATTCTGACCCACCAAACATCCTGGAAAGTGACAAAGTTACGTTTTTCACTCTAAATTATATAATTACATAACCTCCATCAGTGAATGCTGATTTCGGATGGAAATGTGACGAAGACTTGGTAGAACAGGTGGGAGGACAGACGCTTCTCCTCGTATATCTGCGGTATTTTATATATATTCTTCACACAGGTGGCTGTGGATCAGTGGGTAGAGCGGGTCGTCTAGTGATCGGAAGGTCACTGGTTCGAATCTCAGCTCCCCCTAGCTGCATGTCGAAGTGTCCTTGAGCAAGATACTGAACCCCAAATTGCTCCTGATGAGCAGTTGGTGCCTTGCATGGCAGCCTCCTCCATCAGTGTGTGAATGGGTGAATGTGGCATGTATTGCACAGCGCTTTGAGCTGTCGTCACACTGGAAAAGCGATATAAAAAGTTGCCAAAGACCGTTACCTTTGTTTGGTAATGTTGATTTGTGGGACATTTCTCTGTATTTAGTTGAGTGAAGGACCTGTGTAGTTATCAGACTGTCCGATTGACACCCTCTATACGCCCAGCCAGCACATCCATTCACACTTGTTCTGTTTGCCAATACTGCACCTCTGATACCACCGGAGCAAAATTTCACCCCTCACTGCTTCCGAGACATTCACACAGAGGCAGAGGCGGAGAATTAGTGCAGATCCCTGCTACCAAACGGCAGTCTGAATGGGGCTACTGCCTGTGGGAGAAAAACTGTTCTTCAGTCTGTTTGTTTCAGATCTGTTAGATCTAAATGTCTTCACAGAGGGCAGGGTGAAGAACAGGTAATGTCCAGGGTGAGTGAGTCCTTAACAATACAGCTGGGCCTCTTTTGAGTTCGGCCAGTGTAAATGTCTCTGAGAGGGGGTAGTGTTGTCCCGATGACATCCGCTGTCATCCCGATGACACCACCCGCTGCAGGTCCGTCCTGTCCCGTGTTGTGCAGCAGCAGGTCAGGAAGTTTTCTATCACTGACTGATAGAAGTTGGTCAGCAGGTGTTGAGGGAGGTGAGCATGCTTTAGCTTCCAGAGGAAGTAAAGTTTCTGTTGGGCCTTCCCCACCTGATGAGAGATGTGAGTTCTCCAGGTGAGGTCGGCCGAGATGTGAACCCCAAGGAACGTAAAGCTCTCTACCTCCTCTCCATGTATGTAGAGGGCAGAGAGCTCTGTGTGTTTGGATTTACAGAAATCCACAATCAGTTCCTTGGATTTTGGGGTGTTTAAATCCAGGATATTGTCTGAGCACCACTCTGTTAGATGCTGAATCTCCTCCCTGTAGACTGACTCTTTGTTATTTGTTATCAGTCCTACTATGGTCGTGTCATCAGCAAATCTGACGATGGTGTTGGTGGGGTGGATGGAGGAGCAGTCATGGGTGAAGAGGGAGTAGAGGAGGAGGATGAGGACACATCCCTGTGGTGTGCCAGTGTTCAGGATGAGAGTGGATGATGTGCGGCCTCCCATCCTGATGTTTTGTGGTCTGTTACTAAGAAAGTCCAGTATCCATGTGCACAGTGAACTGTCTAAGCCCAGGTTGCTCAGTTTGAGGGGGATGACCGTGTTGAATGCTGAGCTGAAGACCACAAACAGTGTTCTTACATACATGTTGGGCTGATCCAGGTGTGTAAGAGCTGTGCTGACAGCATCCTCTGTCCACCTGTTACCTGAATATTTCCATTTCATGCTGCTCTCACTGTGAAAATGATGTCACGGGTGGGGCCACGTTCCTATTGCTGACTGACCTCACGCTGAGTTTGGGCTGGATGTCAACATACTCTGCAGACTGTTTGACGAGCAGGCTGTATGACAGTGAACAGTTTTCACATCGACTTGGCTTCAGCTTAATAACGATGTATGCGGCTGGCACTGCGTGAAAAGTGGGATTTTCGTCCCCGTAAACGCCCAGAAATCTCCCTAATTTTCGGCAGTTAACGACAATTTACAGCCTGTGAACATCGCGTTCCTCTGCGCCACATACTGACGGAAACGAACCATGACGTATGTGGAACTCGCGGAGGAATATATATATATATATATATACATATATATATATATATATATATATATATATATATATATATATATATATAGGAAGGTGCTGTTTATTCTAAGAAAGAGCTTTATTAGCACAAACACAAACACACCACAACTATGTGCATAATCTGCCCACACAACAAACAGGAAGCTCACGAGAAGCCCAAAATCCTGCAGCACCGTGAAGTGTCTGACTGCCGCCTCAGAGCTGTAACGTTAGGTAACTGCCGGCCTTCTGTCTGAATATGATCCATTGGGCAGACGTCTGTGGTGCGTCGCTCTGTACGTCGGAATCGCCTCTAATCTCGACTGCAGCGCGGCACAGAGCTTGTTGAGCTCCTGGCTCCATCCAGACACCCATCATCTTCCTCCTCAGACATCTGGGGTCCGTTTCACAAAGCAGGTTTAGTGAAAACTCTGAGTCTGTTAACCCTGAAATGAGGGAAACTCTGAGTTTTCCGTTTCACAAAGGGAGGTAACTCAAACCAGAGAAAGAGGAGTAACTCTGGCCTGTTTCACAGAGTGAGGTAACTTAAACTCTCGGTCAGTTACCATGGTAACATACTCTATGAACCTAAGCTGGTTGGGACCAGGTTCTTCTCAACAAACCTCGAGTTTCTCTCTGTCTCCGCCCTCTTTCAGCCACACACAGTATTTGATTTCCTCATTCATTCAGTCAGCAGGCGAGTTTTGGCGTAGTATAGTTCTGCCGTCTGTAGTCTCAGTCAGTAGGCCTACATTAGAAATTATATTAGGTGGCGACTATTTTCACTACCATGACATGTCCTGTTGATAATGATCCCGTGGATGAAGGCGCAGCATTACTGCGCAGAGAATTAAATATTCGTCGGGAGATGATTATCAGACCGCGCATAGATGTTCTTGCATTTCCAGACAATTATCTTTTTGAGAGGTACCGTTTCACGTCACAGTCCATCATTTACATACACAACCTGATCCGTCCTTACATTTCCAACATTACCAACCAAAGTCATGCTCTCACATCCCAGCAGATATTGTATGTTGCGCTGGGTTTTTTTGCAAATGGGAGTTTCTTTATACAACGTCGGAGATGCAAAGCACTTGAGCAAGGCAACTGTATGCAGAGCGGTCAGAAAAGTGTGCCTCGCCCTGAAACAGCTACTACCCATCTTTATCATTTTCAGCTCCTCTGCCTCCGTTAGAGGTGGAGGTGCTGGGCCACCACCCGTTTTACAGGCATCTGCTTTATTTCTGTTGGCTGAGTAGAAGTCTGTGTTAGTTTAAATAGGCTTAATTATTTAACAGAACATGATATAGATGAGAAGACATTTATGTGTGTGAAAACAGCTTTATGTTGGGGATAAAACAACTGTACAGTCAAACAGCCACTTAATATTTTCTTTACAATGTAAAACATGATTAAAATGAGGTACCCTCATGAGATTATGCCGAGGTTTAATGTTTTTATGTTTCATCTTAAATTGCAGCCAAGTGCGCTTCTCCCCCGCGGGATTGCACCTAAATGAAATAAATTAATAGGCTACCACTCAAGTTTCCCCCTGTAATATTATTGTGATTGCAAAGGACTACATTTAAACTTACGCACTGACCCGAGCACGAATGTTCTCCCACGCTGTCTTCCTCTCTTTTGCTGCAGCGGTGTTACACATCCTTCTAAAAACGTGCTCAAACTCACCGTTTGAGCGCATTAATATTTCCAATTCCATTGGGGTGAAAAACGTAGCCCTCCTCTTCCCCGTTGCCATGGTGACTGGTCGAATCGGGGCTCCATTGATGCTGTCTTTTTATACTCGTGGTGCACGCGCTTAACTCCAGGTTAAACTACTCCGAGTTGATCTCTCTCCGCTCCTTCTTCCTCGTCAATGACGCGCACGTCAACCCGGAAGTGTAAAACTCTTAAAGGTCATGAAATCTCACACTTAATAAGAATTACTTTAACTTATTTTATACATTCAGAACCTATGAAATTAGATTTTAAAGTCACACATTTTAAACAGAAATTATTTATACATTTTGATATCTTATTTATCTCAAAATATTTCATGCAAATTTGGACTTCTTAACAACTGGCGTTTTATCTTTAACTTAAGAAAGTTAAAGCAAAAACAAAATGTGTGTATCCTTTTTACACAACATTGGCCATTGCTAATGACATACACAGTAATATATCCAGCATACTTTCATCAGATAAATCAATTCGAGCTAAAATTTAGTCTATAATTAAGCTATACTGAGCCTGATTATCTTAAAATGAAGTTAACACCTTTTAGAAAAAGGTCACCTGGGGTAAAACTCCCTGATTTGCATTTGTATAGCTCACAGTATTTTCATTTGCATGTTAAAGCCTCCCCTAGACTCATTGGGAGGGGGGTCATGGGGGGACAACTGCCAAGCAAGGCCCACGTCAATTTCTGACAATTCACGGCAGTTTTCGGTGTTCGGTGAAAGAGGCTAAGGTAACCTGGACGCTGCGCACTCAGCGCCACAGCTAACAGCGTCTCCACGCTGCTTTTGGGCCGCTCGGTGTGGACAAATGCCTCAGACTGCTTCACCCATGAGTTGTTTGTGAGTACAGACATTCATGACAAAGATATGAGACCGTCAACATGCACTTTTGGACGATCTATTGACAGTTGCGTTTTTTCGGACAGGCATCGGCACGTTCACCTACACTGTCACTGTGCTCTGCAGCGCTCGTCTAACATTGGTTTGCAGGTCGCAGATCGGCATCTCCGTGTGGAATAGTAGAGTTCAAGCCACGTCAAAATGAACATACATATACATGACATGGATCGATGAGCAGGGTGATCGGAATGTTTTTCCTGGTTAGCGGACACGGTCGAGGAACCCTCTCCAGACGGAATTCTCAAACCACACCTCCCAAGATGATTCTCACCCGACGGGCCAATAGGAACGCGGCCCCGCCCATGACGTCATTTTCACAGCGTGAGCAAAATCTTGACATGAGAGCAAGAAACTGCATCGAAAACAAAGACTTAGGTTTGGAGAGAGAAGAAAAACGTTTTGAGAGAAACACTTTTTTTTGAGAGAAAATGTTTACACACTGATAGCTAAAATATATATTGAGAGTTTAAAAAAAGTATTTTGAGAGAGATTTTTTTTTCTAAGAAATGATTTAAAAAAATTCAAATTTATATTTCTTAATGTTCTATGAAAAAATACTTTCTCTCAAAACTTTGTTTTACAGCTGATCAATCATGGCTAACGTTACTTGGCTGCTGCTACCTGGCTACCGCTGCTTCCCCGCTGCTCTGCTGCTGCTTTGCTGCTGCTGCTCCGACGGCCTGGTTCTGGTCCGGTCGGCCGCATGTCATCAGCCTTTTTCCTGCTGCTTCGTGTGTGTATGTGTGTGGCTGTCACTTGTACTGGATGCGACGAGTTTACCAGAATTCTCAGCCACTCACATAAACTGCTAATTCCATACGTGTGTTTGTGTGTGACTGTTTTTAAGTGCAATCTGGCAAGGTTTGGTTTAATTGTTTACCTATTTACTCTGTTTACTGGTTGAATTTCTGTTGTTAATTTGATCAATTTGAGTTGAAACTGTTAAAACTGGTTAATTGTTGAGTTGATATCTCTGGCCAGAGACTCTTTTGTTTCTTTTGTTTGATTTATGAACCTAATTTAACACTTAAGTTGTCATGACTGTAAATCTGTTTGTTGTGTTCTTGTCTGGTTTTGTCTTGTGTTTTCTTGTATTTGATTTCCATGTCTCTGTATCTTGTCTTGTGTCTTGTTTTTCCCATGCCCTCATGTGTCCTTTAAGTTCTCCTGTGTTTTTTCCTATGTTCCCTCTGGCTCCCTCTGTCCATTGCCCTGGTCCCTTCATGTGCTCCTCCCCTTCGTTATCTCACCTGTTGGTCCACCTCACCTGTTCCTCGTCTTGTCATCAGTGTTTGTGTATTTAGTCTCTGTGTTCCCTTCACTCCTTGTCTGGTCATTGTTCTTGTAAGCGTCTGTCTCGTCCATGCTCCCGTCCATGTTCCTGCTCCTGCTCCTGCTCCTGTCTGTCCCTTGTTCCCCCGTCTCTGGTATGTGTTTTCGGATTTTGGATTTTGCCATTTTCATTCTTGATTTGAACTTTGCCTTTGATTTGTACTTTGTCTTGCTGTTTTTGTTGCTACTTTGCCTTGCTTTCTTTTGTTACTTTGACTTTTGACTCCCTTGGTTTTTTTGAAATTCAGCTTTTGTTAATAAAGCTCGCCTTTTGTTCCCCATATCCTTGCCTCTCGTTTGTAACTGCATTTGGGTCCACCTTCCCCTTTCCATAGTCCCCCCTTTAACCCCCCAAGCTTGACATAAGTTTATTAATTGATCATTTACATTTATTTGTACACATTATAAAAGATTGCTTGTTCCTTAATTTTGAGCTTCTTTTAATCGCGTTTTTCCTCTCCCCTTAGTGCTGAAGGCCGACAGTGGTGGTGGTGGTTCTCCTGGGTGGTGGTGGTCCCCTGTGTGCTCTGTGATCCCTTTTTCAAGATATTCTTTGCTTGCACATCACTTTTTGCTGTGTGTGTGTGGGGTGTTCTCTTTCTTTTGGATGTCAATTCCCCTACCAAACCCCTCCTCCAGCCGGTAAGCCTCAGACTAGTTTCCCCCTTTTTAGTTGGGCTCCCTTCTCTTCTGTTGTGCCAACCTTGTGTTTGCTTTTAATAATAAAGTATTGTGTATGATCATCGAACTCCGTCTCTCTCCCTCCCTGAGTAAACGAACCTGAGTGTCCTTTTCGTTCTGAAGGTAATAACTGACCTTTAGTACGGGCCCTAACCCAAGGTGGCGTTGTTGGTATCTGGTGTATAACGTAGTAATAACCCTCATGTCGCTAACAAAAATATAAATAAATAGAATATGAAATAAATCCCTCAGTTCAGTGTGTTTGTGACTGTGGCTGAGATGGAGGTGAAACATGTGAACCTGGGCTGTGGTTTACTGCTCTCTTCCTGTCACAAACACTGTTTGACGTCTGTTCATCTGTTGGTTTTTGTTCAGGCTGCTCGCATCATTTCTCACTGTGGGCATCATATTTATAACAGTAGCAGTAGTAGGTGGCTGAATGAAGGAGTTTAACTTTCTGGATCTTCAACTCGCAGCCATTCTGATTTTTCACAACTGAGAAATCATTTATCTGAGGATGATCGTACCTGTGATCTATGTTACAACTGGTTCTGTCATGATACAGAATTCTTGTGAATGTTTCTGTGTCTTTCTTCTGGTACCAGACTACATTTGGCCAGCCGCTGTCACACTGGTCAGTTCCTCGACAGCTGAAGGAGACGTCTCCATCAACTCTCCTGGTCAATGTTAAATCCTCCTGAAGCAGCTGTGCTGCCATGGCAACCAGCGCTGTAGAGAAGCAGACAGATAGATGAAGGTCAGTGTGACAGTGTTTGTTCCAGGTGGACTTTGTTGGCTCCTGATTGGCTGGAAACACTCACCTGAACACAGACAGCACAGAGCAGCAGCTGGGAGGAAAAGCATTTTGTGCAGTGGTGTTTCCTCTGGTGAACCTGGGGAGAAGTGGCGCTCTGACGCAGCTGAGGCCAAACCAGGACGAGCTGCCAGATCAAACGAGGGCCACGTGGTTTCTAACAGGTCCTCAGAGCTCCCATCAGCCCCTGCGGCTCACAGATAAGGCCGCCGCTGCTGATCGACGGCTCGGCTGAAGCTGCCGTGTGATAGAAATAGAAACCCACATTCATGTGAGCTGCTTTTGGAAAAGAAGGAATATTACACCTCCCTTTTAGAAAGACAGGGCAGCACATTAGAGCCTTTACCTTGCAGCAAATGTGCCACCTTTTCTATCTAAAAAGGGCTGATGAAAAAGCTGTTGCATTGTGTAGCTGCTAATGTTAGCATAAAGCACACACCTGAGAAAGTGTGGCTCTGACCGACCCCAACTTTAATACACATTGTTCAAACTACCACTGACTTGTACATTTTTGTCCGTCTGGCCTCTCTGGACACAAAGAGTACAGTCTCCTTGTTCATCTGTCAAACAAGGCGATGCTGAGCAAATCTAAACACAGATACTGTTCCTGCACCGGCGAATTCTCACCTCATATGTTCTCACCTCACAGTAGCCCTTTTCACACAGGGACTGGCCATTTCTATGCCTTTGTTTGTTCACCCGACCATTGAGACATTTTAAGCCTGAAAATGTTGGCCCGGTGTGTTTTCGGAAGCGCTTTGGGAGAGTCGGACGAGTTCGGGAAGAAATCTGTTTGGTGTGTTCTGCTGCGTTGGAAGCTTTTGGAACAGCGCGGACAGCGTCCACTCCGATTCAGCTTGCGAAGTCTGAGGAGGTTGGCTGTTGGTCATCTGAGCCATTGGATACTCTGATTGGTTGTGTGCTAGCTGTAAGACCATTCTGATTGGCGATGTGCTAGCGAATCAGCACATGTATGGGAGCGCTGGAATACTGTGTGCGCTTCATTTTTCTATGTACTCCGTTCCTTCATGTCCTGTTTTCATATTTTAGAGTACTGGCAGGAGATTAGCGCCACCCGCTGTTAAGGAGGCTTAATGCATCTCGTGCAAGCGCAGAACGTACACGCTACTGTGGAGTTGGCAGCACGTCGAAGCGGTGTGTTCAGTGCAACTTTTCTACCGAACAGGTCAGACAGGAGGCAACGAAGTGGTCGGATAAAGGCAGTTAGCTGTTGGTTTGAGTCTGGACGGTGTGTGGGGGCCTTTACACAGCACGACAGCATTGCAGATCCAAAAGAATCGTGATGGTAGAGATCATGACGTTGAGAACTGTGTGTTTTTTTCAACATGTTTCCTCAGTGTCCTTCTGTTAATCTAAACATGTACCTGCTGACTGAGACAAATTAAACTTGTTAGCAAAAGGCTTCATTTACCCAGTTAAGAAATGGAGCCAGGTGGTTCTGAGACCGCGGTAAAGAGGCTGAATACTTCACAAAACAGCTGTTTAACCATTGTGAGCTTCTCCTCTGCCGGGGCATGCCGGGTGGGAAACACTCAAAGCAGAGTCCTGCATGGGTTCAGGTACCCGCGGATACCCGACAGGTGACCCGAACAATTTGAAGAAACGTATCATTTCAAAATGAGAAGTATTTATATTTCATATGAGCGTGTTCCCAGAATTCCCAGAACTCTCACACCCCACGCCAGCTTATTTTCATTTTTCAAAATTGCGTCCGCTTCCTTTTCCACCTCTTTTATTACTTTTTTCTTCACCCCTCACGGTCCACTTGGGATCAGTCCGATCAACTGGTAGGGCACTCCTGCACTAGCAGAACTACGACCAGCCATTATAAAGCAGTTTATGGTTGTTGATGTTGTGTCAAAAGTTACTGCTTTCAGACATCTTATTGTGCAAGTTTCCTGGCTTCACCCCCATCTGGACAGACATTTTTATGGAAAGCCAACAGAAGTTTGGAGCTTGCAAGGAACAGACACGTCATACCCAGCATCATTTCTGCCTGTTGAGTGCATTGCTGGGAGATGTGTGGTTAACACATCCACTGTGCATTAATCAAGACCAAAGAAAAGGTCACTGTAGTCATGCCACTATGCACAGTGGTTGAGCTCTAGGAGACTGTGATGTTGTTAGCATGGAATGCACATTTTACCTTTGTTGCAAAGCCTGATTGAAACTAACTGTTGAAACATTGGCCATTGCTAATGACATTCACAGTAATTAATCTAGCTTATGTTAATGAAATAAAACAATTCAAGCTACAATTTAAGAGTCTATAATTAGGCTTACTGTGCCTGATCTATTTATACCAGAGATTTTTTTAAACCCTTTAGAAAAATGTCACCCTATTTGCATTTATGTAGCTCACAGCATTTTTATTTACATGTTAAAGCCTCCCCTGAAATTAGCTGGAGGGGGGTCATGGGGAGACAACTGCCAAGCAACACGTCAATTTCCAACAATTCACAGCAGTTTTCGGTGTTGCCTGCAAATTGATGTGTGCAGTCATAAACCTGAACTTTCACGACAATCTACAGTGCCGCTTACTGATGAAAACCCCACTTTTCATGCAGTGGTATAGATCACCAGTCAGCTCCATGGATGTGATCGGGATGACTACGCTGGTCTCAGGATCAGATCAAGTGTTTTGGTGTCGTTTTTTGTTTTTCGACTTCAAAAAAGAAATCAAATTGCTGCAAAGTACACAGACCGACGTGTCCAAGATTTGTCTTTTAAAATGTCCTAAAGTGAAATGATGTGGTGAAATGTGCTGAAAGGTGTTAAACAACAAGTGCTGCTGGAAGTGTTTTCATTCAGAGCACATTAGTGTTGTGAGGGACGGATGGACTTTATTCAGCAGCAGGACGTTGGGCTGTAAATATTTGATGATGTTTGATATCATTTTATTGAAATATTCTGAAGTATGTTTGTTGTTTTACTGATTCATCTGGATTATGTTTGAGTTTGTAATTGAATTATTTTCCTCTTTATTTTCTCATTGTGTTTGTGTTTGTCTCCTTTTTCCTCTCTGTGTGAAACAACAATAAACCTGCTGGAATATCTGATGAAAATATAAATAAATAGAATATGAAATAAATCCCTCAGTTCAGTGTGTTTGTGACTGTGGCTGAGATGGAGGTGAAACATGTGAACCTGGGCTGTGGTTTACTGCTCTCTTCCTGTCACAAACACTGTTTGACGTCTGTTCATCTGTTGGTTTTTGTTCAGGCTGCTCGCATCATTTCTCACTGTGGGGAACACTCTTATAACAGGAGCAGTAGTAGGTGGCTGAATGAAGGAGTTTAACTTTCTCGATCTTCAACTCCCAGCTGTTTTGATTATTCACAGCTGAGAAATCATTTTTCTGAGGATGAGTACTGTACGACGTATCTATGTTACCATTACTCCTGTCAATATCAAGAATCACTCTGAATGTTTCTGTGTCTTTCTTCTGGTACCAGACTACATAGTCGTTGGAACACTGGTCAGTTCCTCGACAGCTGAAGGAGACGTGTTTACCAACTCTCCTGGTCAATGTTAAATCATCCTGAATCAGCTGTGCTGCCATGGCAACCAGCGCTGTAGAGAAGCAGACAGATAGATGAAGGTCAGTGTGACAGTGTTTGTTCCAGGTGGACTTTGTTGGCTCCTGATTGGCTGGAAACACTCACCTGAACACAGACAGCACAGAGCAGCAGCTGGGAGGAAAAGCATTTTGTGCAGTGGTGTTTCCTCTGGTGAACCTGGGGAGAAGTGGCGCTCTGACGCAGCTGAGGCCAAACCAGGACGAGCTGCCAGATCAGACGAGGGCCACGTGGTTTCTAACAGGTCCTCAGAGCTCCCATCAGCCCCTGCGGCTCACAGATAAGGCCGCCGCTGCCGATCGACGGCTCGGCTGAAGCTGCCGTGTGATAGAAATAGAAACCCACATTCATGTGAGCAGCAACACATTCAGGTTGGTGGTGAATTTAGTAGCACAGACTGTTATCTGTTGTTGAACAGCTGTGATGAAAAGACAAAAGGACAAATCCACAAAACTCCTCCACTGTGATTTGAAGCCTTAAACGTCCCCTTACATTTCTGTCATTTCACTGAATCATTTCATTTCTATGACACATCAAACCTTTTCCACACACAGTGTCACATCTTTATTGTGTCTCCTGTTGTTCAGTCTCTTCATTAAAGCTACAGGATGTTTCACTGAGGGAAAGATTCAAAGCCAAGACTCCATCAAATGGAACATTTCAACATGTCTGCTGCATCATTTTACACACATTTCCCCAAAATCCAGCCTGACACATTTGGTGTTGTTGTAAACTTTGGGATCTCCAGCAGAACGTCAGATAAAGTTCAGAGGGTCAGTTTGTAAAGATGAAGCCAGCGGAGGCTTCAGAAGAGTTGAAATCCAGCTGTGCTCCTCATATGTGAAGCAGTGGTTCTGGTTCTGTTCCCTGGAAGGAGCTCAGGGCTCTGCTCTCTACTTCCTCCATGTAGAGGTCAGCCACAATGGGAGACACTGGTGAAGCCACCACAGCTGTGCTTCTGCCTGTAAAAACCCTCCTGGGATGTGAAACAGGTGGTATTCAGGCAGAGGTCGGGTCCAAAAAGTGGTCCCAATGAAAAGAGACAATGTGTGGTTTGTAAGTGAGCTTTAAAACGACACATAGAAGTGTTTTCTGATGTGATGAAACTATCAGCAGGACCACATCATTTGTCTCTGTCTGTCAAAAGTGTCCAATAAGAAGACAAATCAAAATAGAAACTATAGAAGAGCAATTCAACTCCAACTTACAAGGCAAGCAGTACAAATACACACAGTACCCACCAGCAGAGATGTACTTCAACTAATACTGCAGTACTGTCTCAAGTGAAGTGACACAGTGCTGTGATTAGTTAGACTTCTATAGTTATAGTTAGTATAGTACATGTCAGAGTAATATGACACCATCTACTGTAACAGGCAGCAGCAGAATAATATAGTAATAATATAGTTCATAATATAGTTGCAGTAGAAAAAGTATTTGAAGTATTTTTAGAAGTAGTACCAACAATAATGCCAGTAATACTCCTCATTTACTGCTGTGTGTTTTTTATCCACTAGATGTCACTGTGGGTTTGTGGCCAGTAAAATAAGAGGGCGGAGCATCATGGTGTCGTCATGGCGACCGTCATCAGCATCACGTGGATGTCCCTGCACTTCCCGTGACTGACCACAGGGTGGTGGTGTTTCTCTGTGATGTTTAATGTCAGCACCAGCAGCAAACACAGAAATCCAGCATGTGATCAGCTTTAGTTTGAAATGTGTCACACAGCCGTGGTGGAAGAGCTGATTTATTGGTGTGACAGCGATCTAACAGCGTAAAGACACATGTAATGTCACACATGTGTTCTCTGCTCAGACAGCTGCAACATGTTGTCATTCTTCCAACAGTGTTTCATGGTGAAAATGATCCAAGTGTTCAGAGTTAGAACACACAGAACAGAACAAACATCCCTTCAGATGATATGAAATGTATCATAACTGTTCCTTCAGCTTCTTAAAGGAACACACTGACATTTGTCTGCTTTGGTTTGATGCTGTTATTCCATTTGAAGCAGATTTCAATCAGGAGAGACGAGTGAATGAAGTAAAGATCATGTTTATGACAGCAGATGATATGTGATCAGTGAGTCTGCTCACAAAGTCTTTGTCACTTTGACTCTACAGGGAGATTTTGTGATGGAGGGGCGTCTGAACAGCAGCAAGAAAAATCCACCAAATAAATACAAAACAGCCCAAAATTTCCCTCAAAGAATGCTGACTGACTGAGCAGGAATGAAATGGACACAATTAAACAAAGATGGTTTAATCTGTGAGGAGATGAAACATAAAGTCTGACATGGAAAAAAAAACTTAGTTGATAAAAATAACACTGAAATATGAACAGAGACAGGAACAAAAGTTTTTTTTTGTTGGTCTGTGATGAGCTTCACTGAACTTTCACTGGAGCTTCATCCAAAAAAAAAAGAAAACATTAAATAAAGTCGCAGCTGTTTGTCTGATATTCTGAATGAATAGAGCTAAATCAAAATAAATACTGATACAGGTAGTACTTCATTATATTCATGGACGTGAGCTCCAGGTGGGGGGTCACTGTTGGTCTCTGGCCTCAGTTCAACTTTGTGTGGGTGGAGGGCTCAGTGGAAAAAAGGCTTCCAGACAACAAGAGAAAAGACAAAGCAGTCCAGAGAGGGAGAGGAGTTGATGAGTGTGTACAGCAGCAGATATGAATCTGTTCTCAGTGGTTATTAGGACTCATAAAAAACTGTTGAGAGCCAACCAGCACTTCCTTTCCTGCAGCAGACGGGCTGTGTGGGTTTCTGCTCTGCAGCCTCCTCACCGTTAGCTGCACTTTTTCACATGAACAACACAATGACAGTTACAACAGTTACAGCGCTCAGTACTCACTGTCTCAGCTTCATCTGTCTTATTCACCATCATATAAATAATACTGATAATAGATTAATCATGATGCAATGTTTTTAAATATTTAGTGAATGTAACAGCTGACACATGAAAACTTGTGATATACACACAAAACTACAGAAACATCCAGTGTACATGAAATATACTTCAGTTTATTTCGAGGAACGGGGTAAAGAAATGTTTAATTTTCAGCCTGAAGAAAAAAATCATATACTATATAATACTTTATATCACTCAGTGTGTATAAGGGTTAATTTTCTCATATTTCACTTGATTAATTTATTTAGTAACCACTAAAACACAATTTAATAAACTGTGATTATATATATATTAATGTGTAGTAAATTATTATATTTTATGATGATACATGATTTGTACATCATGATTAATAATAAATGATTTTCTCATGTTAAAGAGTTTTTGCAGGGAATGAAATAAACAACTGTTAATTGTTGGTGTTTCTGAAATCTTCCATAATCTCATAAATTTCCCCTGTAAAAAATAAAATTTCAGAAAAATACAAACTTTTCTCCCTCAAAGTGTTTAAATGAACACGAGAGGATTTGCAGCAGCGACTCCTCGACTGTAACATTTACAGGAACATGTGGTTCATCTGTTCTCATCGATCAGAGCGACAGAACACAAACCACTCAGACAGAAACACAAACCACAGAGACAAACAAGTCGTCTTGTTGTTTAGTGAAGCTGAAGTGGAGCATCCATGTTGGTTCACCTCAGGTCTCATAATGAGGTTCCAGCTGATCAGAGAGCTGCTGTCAGAGCCGTCAGAGTCGTGTGTCCGTCTCAATCAGTGGTCAGTTTCCAACAGTTCACCTGGTTAACCCCACTGAGCCACTGATCTCCTGTCAGTCAGCTTCTAGCTTCAGTTTGTATCAGTGCAGCTGTCTGTGCTTCACTCACACAGCTCCAAATGTGACATGTTGTTGTGGCATGAAGCCTGTTTTTAAGTTTCACGGCTGTTTTTCTCTGACTTACAAACTCTAAAACACTCATGTGAAGGTGTGAAACTGCTGTCAACACACACTGAATGATTCTGGTGTAAAAGCTGAGAGAGTTAAATGATATTTTACTAGCTGATAAGAAATAAACACAGCCTTCATTCAGCCATCATTCAAACTGAAGGTGACTGATGAAGCTGCTGTGTGATCATTATAGCAGTTGTAGCTTGAAAGCAGCTCGCTCTGCTGTTTGTTCATGTGTGTAAACAACAGTGTCATCAGCGTAGAGTTTGACATTCACACTGACACAATTATAAAAGGGGCTCAGCACTGAACCTGGTGGCACAGCCACACCTACTGACTTGTATATAATAGCTATATGTTTCTGTTTGCTTCTCTTTCTTTAGCTTTGTTGTCCTTGTTTAGCTGTATGCTAATATTCACATCTTCCTCTACATTTGTTCTTGCTGCTGTGTGAAAGTATATTGAGAGCTAATTACAACCAGAGTCAAATGACTTGTAGGCGTCAACATACATGGTCCATGAAGTTGATTCTGTTTCTGATGATTTGCTCTGAAGACAAACTGAAATCCATAAAAACAAGACTGTTTCTAAAACACACACTGTGATTTTTCACTTTATTGAGAATGTTACACTGAAAGAATTGAACAAAGCTGCCACACTCTGCATAATGTATTAAAAAGAAAGACAAGAAGAGAAAAATACTAAAACAATCAAATATCTAGCAGACAGCTAATGATTCAGCTTCATGTTCTATTATTATACAAGTCACAATTCAAAGTGGAAATAAACTAGAGGATGAAAATAACACTATAGCACAGAATTTATACTCAGTCACTGCAGATATATATGTGTATATATGTATTTATATATGTAGGATGACTGAATCTAACCTGTGCATCAAAAGATACATTTTACAACCAACCACAAAACATGAACATTGACATTTGTGAGTGCTGATCAAAGTGATCAATGAGACGAACTGATGAGATTTGATGGTGAGAAAAGGCGAGCAGAAAACAGTCAGTCAGCATGTGACAGTTGGTGGACGGTCCCTTGTTTCAGAGGATCCTCAGCAGAGAGAGTCCACAGCAGTACACCAGACTCTTCACTATCAGCACTGTGTAGAGCACACAGAGCAGCTTCACCTGGTGCAGACATGGTCCAAGAGCTGGAACCTCTGAAACAAAAGAAATGTCAGTCCTCTGCTCCTCTGCTCTCTTTGACAGCGTCTCCACATGAAGCTGAATCACTGCTGAACACAGTCACCAAGCCTTCATTACCTTGTTCTGTTTGGGCCTCTACTGTGCCCCCCTCGTGCTGGACGGAGCAGCGGTATTTATACGTATGGCGATCGTCCCTGTCAACCAGCAAGATGGAGGCGGTGCGTCCCGACTCTCTGAGCTTCAGCTGCTCTCCGTCAGCAGGGAGTGACTCCACCTTATTTTCCTTTCGTCTTTTCCAGGAGAAGCGGACCAGAGGAGGAAACATGGCTGAGGCCACACACAGCAGGGAGCTCCTCCCCTCCAGGGGGGCTCTGGATGCTGCTGGGTACACGCTCACCACGGGCTTCACTATCTGCTCATCTGAAGCTTGACAGCAGCAACAAGCAGCACAGACACACATTGACACAGTCAACAGCAGCTTCCAGCACTGCACTGCATTCAGTGTGATCCTGGAAACTACATGGACTCTGATCACTAAACTACTCATCAATACAGCACAAAGTTCAACACATAGACTGGATTCACCTGCACATCAAACACACTCATCATGTCATGTCATCATATGTTATATGGGGACAAACAACATTATGTGTTCAGCACTTCTTTCTTTCAATGTGCACATTCATCATTATTATGACTCTTACTAATAATAATATAACATCATATTTTCATACAATGGAAAATCTTCATCTGTATCATGATAAAAGACAGATTATAATAAAGGACATATTTACCCTCAAGTTTAATACGAGCTGACATTTTAATGTTTACAATATCCACCAGATGTTATATATATTTATAAAAAATGCATCTTGAATTTCATGTCGTTCATGAATATTTACACTTGATAAACAATTACGAAAACATCTTTTCATAAGACTAATGTGAAAAAATGTGTAATTTAATATAGAAGATGGTAACTTTGTGGATTTAATGATATGAAATATTATATAATTATCAAAATGATATTCACATATTTTTACGTTCACATAAAATACTTTTGAAAGTGGTTAAAACATGTCTAACATATTACAGATTTACCAGCATGTGCTTTAATTTGGCCATTAAAGAAAAACAAATTCAATAGTAGTTCATCAATAATATCATAACTTTTTTTCAGTATTTTTACATTTATACACAATTTATATACAAATGTTCAGATATTGTAAATATGAATAATTACTGCTTTGTAAAGTAATTTGAAGAAAGGTGAGAATTTATTGATCATTTAAATATTAAAAACAGTATGTCGTACAAAATATTTACCATCACGAGCTGCTGACACATTTACTTTTGAGTATTCAAAATTCGGTTTGACATTATTATCTTTTTATTTTATCATACATTCAATTATAAATGTATTTATTTACAATTATACATGAATTATTTAAAAATTAATTAACAAAGAACACACATATTTTCATGTACCCTTGTATATCATGCTGTATCTTTTAATTTTATATTTTAGTATAATTAGTATATTTTATATATATTGTGATGTCATGTTCAGTGTACTTGTTTTCGTGTATTAATTCATTTTACACATAAGGACATTTGTACCAACAAATGAAATACAACTGCCATGAGGTCAGTTTGACAAATTCATAATTAATTATTTATGACCCTATACAACATATTTAGAATAATATGTTCATCAAATACATTTACTGACATATATTAAATGAGGTTTAATATCATATATTATGTTGTTTTATAAAACAAGAGACGGTGCTGAATTATTGAGCGGGTCAAATACTGTATATTTGTAACATTGTCAATATCAAACTTTTTCTATATGAATCAGTTTGATCTCCTGCAGAAATAAAGAAGAACTTCAGCTATGCAGTGAGATTTAAACATCTTTTCAGGAGTTATGAAGCTTTTTATGGAACAATAGCTGCACGGCTGCAAGAATTCTCTACTAATTATGAACAAACTAACATGTAAAGCCTGAAGCAGCAGAAACTCATTAAAAACACATTTTACACTTGTTCAATAAAACAACTGAAGGAAAATGAAGCTTTATTCTTACCTGTTACAAACAGTTTAGTTCCAGAGCCAAAGATGTAGTAGTATCCTCCCACAGTGAGAAAGTGTAATACAAAAACCTGTGTGCTGTTGAACGTGTCGGCTGAGGTGAACGAGTCCAAATGATGAAGCAGGATCATGTTTCAGCTCCATGATGTGTTTCTCTAATGTTCATATCAACATGACTGTCTCTTCTTTTATTGTCTTTTTAGACACACTAGCAGTGTTGCTCTGTGGATGCTAATGTCTGTCGCTCCACTACTTTAGTCCACATGGATTGGACCTGGACCAAAGGATGGATGGATGGACTGACATGACATTTTCTACAGACATTCTTGGTCCCCAGAGGATGAACTTCATTCATTGACTTTGTTGATTCTGACTTGTTATCTAGCTCCACCAGCAGGTCCACCAGTTCCTGGTCCTCAGTCTGCGGCCCAGTCGACACCTGTTCCTGCTTCCTTGTCTGCGGGTCAGCAGACTCGCTCCAGAGCCGGACCGGCGGTCTATCCTGATCCCCGTCCAGACCTCCAGCTGCCGGCCTCCTGCTCTGCCTTGCAGCAGTCCTCTGTTCCTGTTCTGCAGCAACCTGTCTGAGCTGAGCTGCAGCTGTCTCCAGTTCCTGTGCTGAATCAGTCTCCTGTGGCTGTGGTTCTGTAACCTCTTGTTTTCCTGACTCTGACAGCTCCACCAGCTCCAGTGGCAGCTCCTGCCAAATCTCTCAGTGGGGCAACTGTTGTGATGATGTCTAAGGTGACTCAGGTAAATGAAGGCAGCTGATATTGTCATGTTGCAGTGAACTATTTGTACAGTTTGGATGAACATTACACAGTGATCATCAACAGATGGGTCGACATTCATGAGTTCACCCTCAAGACACCTTTAGATTGAAAGGTAACTACATGTTAGAGCTAATAAAGGACAGTGGCACTGGGCCTGATAATGTGCAATTAAAACTATTTACAGTTCAACTGTTGAGGAGATATAAATGCAGTGTTAGGAATGTTCAATTTCACTAGCAAGGACCACACCGCCAAAAGTTGCGTTTAAATGATTTATCATGAAAGAAAAAGACAACAAAATGTTGAAGATCTTGGTTTTTTGAGTTCTTTGAGCGCGTTGTGGGGAAGCTTTGTAGAGAATCCACCACAACACCCGGGCAGCGATGGACCCCTCATGGACCTACGAAGGAGAGAAAAGCAAAGAAAAAACATGGAGAGAGAAATGGGGTGTGGGGAGGGGCGCAGAATACGAGAGCGAGGAAGAGGAGAGGGTCAGGTGTTTTTTTATAGGAATACAGAAACTTCACCAGATAAGCTTCAATTAAAGCGAAACTCTCGCCAAAAAGCAACCAAGGCTTTATTTGGGATTGAATATGAGTCAAACCTTCGTGTGAAAGCATAATTACGACGAAGAGGCACTTTTAAGATTTACCAGCGTTTCGGTTTTGGGCACGTTCATTTTGAACGGGAGTGCATGGGGCAAGACATGCTAGCATCAAAATCGCTATTTTTAGAACACTAAGAAGGCTTGACACAACATGAAACTTTGCTCGTAGCATCACTAGGGTCTCTACTCATGAACAAGAGCATTGAGAACGGTGGCACAGAGCTCGGGGAGCAGACCAGAGCGCTGCTGTCGGGGCTGCAGCCCCGGCTCGGAGCAACAGGCTGTTCTACTGTTGTGCTAACTGTGGCTAACGCTCCGTGCTCGGCGCTCCGGTACTACTACCACACTCCATACGCATGTAGAGACCAGAGCTCGGGAGCTGCGGGACAGAACCTGATACACAGAGACTTGGACACATCAGGAGAGAGCTTGAAGAAAAGTCTGCGAGGTAGTTGGACTCTGTGTTGCCCAGAGACGGCCAGCACACGGGCCCTAAATGGTGTATTATGGCTGGACCGTCCAGCCCCGCCTTCCCGCAGGCTGCTGCCGTTACCTTCTCAAATGATATGCAAACCACGCTCTACTTGCCCCTCCCCTCAGGCCCCGCCCTCTCGACGCCAAAACAGTGACAGAAAGTTGAAACTGAAAATCAGTGACACTGAAAAAAAACTGACATTGTAAAAAAATCTGTCACTGAAAAAAAAGTGACATGAAGAATAAAAAATCTGAAGATTGTCATTGAAAAATACAAAAAAGTCCCAATAAAATAAAATGATAATATTTTCGGATTTGAATTATTTGAATTACTTTCTTTTTTCAGTGCCAATACTTGTTTCAATGCCAATACAACTGTTTTCAATACAAATGTTTCAATGACAATGTTTCTTTTTTCAGTACTGGTTTTGTTTTCAATGCCAATTTTTTTTTTGGATGCCACATTTTAAAGTCACCGTTATGGCTCCATAATCTTCCCCCTGGTGGTGAGAATACACGGAGAGATACGACCTGGCCCACTGTGGGGGTTGGAGGAGATCGCGGCTCCGCTGCAGTGTGCTGCACGATGAAGTCACTGGCGCGACTGACGTCATCGGTGCGCTGTGGAGTATGCAGCGGCCGGAGTGGAGGTGAAGGTGGAGGCCGTGAGCAGCGGGAAAGCTGGGCACTGTTGACGGTTGGACGGAATGGGAGGTGGGGGGAAGATGAGAGGGAACTGGGACTCTCATCTTGGCAACTGTGGCTGCTGGTTCGGTGCCAGGAGGCTGGTCGGTCGGACATGAGGTGTCTGGGGGACCGGCTTTCACCTGGAGTACAGCAGGGAGGACCGAGACCTCTGTATGGGTGAAGTTGCGTTGGTTGTGCCTGGATGACCATGCCAGAGTGGAGGTGTTTGCAGGTGGAGGAGATTCGGAGATGATGGAACGATCGTCGAAAAGATAATCTCCAGAGGATTAAGAAATGGCTCCGGGTTCGTCGGGAAGGTGGTAAGGTTTGAAATTTGCAGGTTGCGATATGCTTGTCTTAGCGGAAACAATGAGAACTTGAGACAAATGTGAGAGAACTGGTTAGGCTTGTTGATATAAAATCAACGGGTGATTGAATCAGGGCGAACAGGTGGTTTAGTCGAAAAAGGCACAGGTGGTTTGATGCGTTGCGGATGGTTAGATTGGCTGGGCCTGCGTTGTAAATCGGCAAAGCAGAGTGGAGTGGTCAAGGTCCTGAATCTTAGTTATAGTAACTCCATTAAAGTAGTAAATGAAATCAACAAAGTCAGAAAACAAACATGCCAGGTTGTAAAGAATCATCCAAGAAAATGTGTTTGAGCAGCATTCACAGAGGCTGCACTGCTGAGCCTAAAAGCTTCAGAATGGAAGTTGATCAGAGCTTCTGGACCATTTTCAACCAGACTGAAATCTCCCTAAAGGGACAGACGTGGCTTGATGCTGCAGCTCATTCAGAGTTTTTGTTTTTGTTTGTGCTTGAATATATTTTTCCATTTAAAGCTGACTTTGCACTACCCTGTCAGGTTCAAGAAATTAAGAGAGACAGAGACGGTGACTGAGTGAGAGACAAGAGACAAAAGACAGAGTCTCAGACTGGCTTTCAGACAGCTTCACTAACTAAAAGTCTGCAGACAGACACAGAGCTGTGTTGTGTGAAGCACTTTGAGAGCCACACGGTTAAAAAGTCCTGAGAGTTTAGTTTGACTGGGTTAACCCGGGTTACAAATGATCTTCTGGAGCTTTGATGAAGAAGTTTTCTCTGACTCTCTCTGGACCATTGTTCCTCTGAATCCTGCCATTCTGTCAGTTTGACAGGATTCTGAATGCTTTCTGTTCAATTTTTGGTTTCCGATTCAAAACGAAAAACTGGACACAAATCCTTTTCTGTTTTTATGATTTTCGACGTCAAAGCGGAAATCAAATGGCCACAAAGTACACGGACCGACATGTGTCCAAGATTTGTCTTTTAAAATGTCCTAAAGTGAAATGATGTGGTGAAATGTGCTGAAAGGTGTTAAACAACAAGTGCTGCTGGAAGTGTTTTCATTCAGAGCACATTAGTGTTGTGAGGGACGGATGGACTTTATTCAGCAGCAGGACGTTGGGCTGTAAATATCTCATTATGTTTGATATCATTTTATTGAAATATTCTGAAGTGTGTTTGTTGTTTTACTGATTCATCTGGATTATGTTTGAGTTTGTCATTGAATTATTTTCCTCTTTATTTTCTAATTGTGTTTGTGTTTGTCTCCTTTTTCCTCTCTGTGTGAAACAACAATAAACCTGCTGGAATATCTGATGAAAATATAAATAAATAGAATATGAAATAAATCCCTCAGTTCAGTGTGTTTGTGACTGTGGCTGAGATGGAGGTGAAACATGTGAACCTGGGCTGTGGTTTACTGCTCTCTTCCTGTCACAAACACTGTTTGACGTCTGTTCATCTGTTGGTTTTTGTTCAGGCTGCTCGCATCATTTCTCACTGTGGGGAACAGGAGCAGTAGTAGGTGGCTGAATGAAGGAGTTTAACTTTCTGGATCTTCAACTCACAGCCGTTCTGACTATTCACAGCTGAGAAATCATTTTTCTGAGGATGATTGTACCCTTTATATATGTCACCATCATCCTTGTCGATACGAAGAATCCTTGTGAATGTTTCTGTGTCTTTCTTCTGGTACCAGACTACATAGCTGCCACACTGGTCAGTTCTCCGACAGCTGAAGGAGACGTCTCCATCAACTCTCCTGGTCAATGTTAAATCCTGCTGAATCAGCTGTGCTGCCATGGCAACCAGCGCTGTAGAGAAGCAGACAGATAGATGAAGGTCAGTGTGACAGTGTTTGTTCCAGGTGGACTTTGTTGGCTCCTGATTGGCTGGAAATACTCACCTGAACACAGACAGCACAGAGCAGCAGCTGGGAGGAAAAGCATTTTGTGCAGTGGTGTTTCCTCTGGTGAACCTGGGGAGAAGTGGCGCTCTGACGCAGCTGAGGCCAAACCAGGACGAGCTGCCAGATCAGACGAGGGCCACGTGGTTTCTAACAGGTCCTCAGAGCTCCCATCAGCCCCTGCGGCTCACAGATAAGGCCGCCGCTGCCGATCGACGGCTCGGCTGAAGCTGCCGTGTGATAGAAATAGAAACCCACATTCATGTGAGCAGCAACACATTCAGGTTGGTGGTGAATTTAGTAGCACAGACTTTTATCTGTTGTTGAACAGCTGTGATGAAAAGACAAAAGGACAAATCCACAAAACTCCTCCACTGTGATTTGAAGCCTTAAACGTCCCCTTACATTTCTGTCATTTCACTGAATCATTTCATTTCTATGACACATCAAACCTTTTCCACACACAGTGTCACATCTTTATTGTGTCTCCTGTTGTTCAGTCTCTTCATTAAAGCTACAGGATGTTTCACTGAGGGAAAGATTCAAAGCCAAGACTCCATCAAATGGAACATTTCAACATGTCTGCTGCATCATTTTACACACATTTCCCCAAAATCCAGCCTGACACATTTGGTATTGTTGTAAACTTTGGGATCTCCAGCAGAACGTCAGATAAAGTTCAGAGGGTCAGTTTGTAAAGAAGAAGCCAGCGGAGGCTTCAGAAGAGTTGAAATCCAGCTGTGCTCCTCATATGTGAAGCACTGGTTCTGGTTCTGTTCCCTGGAAGGAGCTCAGGGCTCTGCTCTCTACTTCCTCCATGTAGAGGTCAGCCACAATGGGAGACACTGGTGAAGCCACCACAGCTGTGCTTCTGCCTGTAAAAACCCTCCTGGGATGTGAAACAGGTGGTATTCAGGCAGAGGTCGGGTCCAAAAAGTGGTTCCATTGAAAAGAGACAATGTGTGGTTTGTAAGTGGGCTTTAAAACGACACATAGAAGTGTTTTCTGATGTGATGAAACTATCAGCAGGACCACATCATTTGTCTCTGTCTGTCAAAAGTGTCCAATAAGAAGACAAATCAAAATAGAAACTATAGAAGAGCAATTCAACTCCAACTTACAAGGCAAGCAGTACAAATACACACAGTACCCACCAGCAGAGATGTACTTCAACTAATACTGCAGTACTGTCTCAAGTGAAGTGACACAGTGCTGTGATTAGTTAGACTTCTATAGTTATAGTTAGTATAGTACATGTCAGAGTAATATGACACCATCTACTGTAACAGGCGGCAGCAGAATAATATAGTAATAATATAGTTGATAATATAGTTGCAGTAGAAAAAGTATTTGAAGTATTTTTAGAAGTAGTACCAACAATAATGCCAGTAATACTCCTCATTTACTGCTGTGTGTTTTTTATCAACTAGATGTCACTGTGGGTTTGTCGCCAGTAAAATAAGAGGGCGGAGCGTCATCAGCATCACGTGGATGTCCCTGCACTTCCCGTGACTGACCACAGGGTGGTGGTGTTTCTCTGTGATGTTTAATGTCAGCACCAGCAGCAAACACAGAAATCCAGCATGTGATCAGCTTTAGTTTGAAATGTGTCACACAGCCGTGGTGGAAGAGCTGATTTATTGGTGTGACAGCGATCTAACAGCGTAAAGACACATGTAATGTCACACATGTGTTGTCTGCTGAGACAGCTGCAACATGTTGTCATTCTTCCAACAGTGTTTCATGGTGAAAATGATCCAAGTGTTCAGAGTTAGAACACACAGAACAGAACAAACATCCCTTCAGATAATATGAACTGTATCATAACTGTTCCTTCAGCTTCTTAAAGGAACACACTGACATTTGCCTGCTTTGGTTTGACGCTGTTATTCCATTTAAAGCAGATTTCAATCAGGAGCGACGAGTGAATGCAGTAAAGATCATGTTTATGACAGCAGATGACATGTGATCAGTAAGTCTGCTCACAAAGTCTTTGTCACTTTGACTCTACAGGGAGATTTTGGGATCGAGGGACGTCTGAACAGCAGCTAGAAAATATATTTTAAATAACATGATATCGTGGTAAATATATATTTGTGTCATATATTAAAATAGTAGTTTGTATGCAAATTTGACAAGGGCCAGATTGTGATGGCTAGACAACTGGGTCAGAGCTTCTCTAAAACTGCAGCTCTTGTAGGGTCTTCCCATGCTGCAGTTGTCCAAGGAAGGCACAGTGGTGAACCGGCGACAGGGTCGTGGACTGCCAAGTCTCATTGATGCACATGGGGAGCGAAGGATTTGCCCATGTTGTCTTATCCAACAGACGAGCTGCTGTTGCTATAATTACTGAAGAAGATAATGTTGGTTCTGATAGAAAGGTGTCAGGATACACAGTGCATTGCAGTTTGTTGCGTATGGGGCTGCATAGCCACAGACCAGTCACGGTGCCCATGCTAACCCCTGTCCACCGCCGAATGGGCCAACAATGGGCACGTGAGAATCAGAACTGGACCACCGAGCAATGGAAGAAGGTGGCCTGGTCTAATGAATCACATCTCTTTTACATCACGTGGATGGCTGGGTGCATTTGCATTGCTTACCTGGGGAACACATGGCACCAGGATGCACTATGGGAAGGAGGCAAGCCAGCAGAGGCAGTGTGATGCTTTGGGCAATGTTCTGCTGGGAAACCTTGGGTCCTGCCAACCATGTGGATGTTACTTTAACACGTACCACCTGCCTAAGCATTGTTGCAGACCATGTACACCCTTTAATGGAAACAATATTCCCTGATGGTTGTGGCCTCTTTCTGTCATGATTCCGGATTTTGCCTTGTGTTTTTTGTGATTTTTCATGCCTTGTCCCTTTAAGTTTTTCCTGTGGTCTGCCCTCTGTCTCCCTCTGTCTGTCTGCCTTGTTCCCTCCTGGTCTGCTCCTCTGTGCTCCTCCCCTTTGTTAACCCACCTGGCTTCCTCCCTCCTCTCTCCTCACCTGTTCCTCATCTGGTAATCAGTGTCTGTGTATTTAGTCTGTGTGTTTCCCTTCACTCCCTGTCCGGTCATTGTATGTCTACCGTTTGGTTCGTCTGTCCTTGCTCATGCCTGCTCCCGTCGGCACCCTATTCCTTCTGGTATGTGTTTTTGGATTTCGAGTTTTGCATTTTGATTTGAACTTTGGTTTTGGTTTGTACTTTGCCTTTTTCCTTTGCACTTTGTTGTTTCGCTGTTCAGTTGCTACTTTGTTCTTTTGTCCCTGTTTTGGTTTTGCATTCAGCTTTAAAATAAAGCTCGCCTTTTGTTCATTATTGCTCTTCCCTCTTGTCCCCTGATTTATTGCGTTTGGGTCTAACCCCTTTCCCCTCAGTATCCCCGTTTACCCCAGAACCTGACACTTTCAGCAGGACAATGCGCCATGACACAAAGCAAACATGGCTCAGGATGGTTTGAGGAGCACAACAACAAGTTAGAGGTGTTGACCACCATCTGTGAGATGTGCTGGATAAAAAATAAAGTCCAAACCTTGGAAGTTCTCACAATTCCTAAAGAGGACTTCAACTTTAATCAATAGCAGAAATAGAAATTGGCTCAAAGTGGCAGTTGATTACCTCAAATATTTTGGATATTCAAATGGGTTATAAATTTGATAAATCCAACAGTACACTTCCTCACATGGGGCACCAATATCGTGGTGCATTGCGTAAATGTCTCACACGGGGCACCATAATACCATGCACTGCATCAGGCAAGGCACAATTATTTAGTACTCATGGAGCATTAAAAGGATTATTATTTACAATGACCACCCTTGAAGATGGGAAAAGATAAACAATTCAATAATTCAGTGTCATAAAACGTTACTAAACTATTTGTAAATCTGATTAATAATTGACTTAGTAATCACAGCCAAAACAGCTATAATGGTTGAAGGATGTCGGAGTTCTTGACAGTAGAGGTTGGCAACATTCACTCTTGTACAATATTAAATGGACAGCAAGAAGGTTCAACAGAGCAGAGGTTCTGACTGACAGTGTGTTTGGATCAGGTCTGCAGTGAGTCCAGGACAGAATCAGAAGGAGGATAGGACCGGTCTCAGTTGTTATTCCCCACCTCCCCTAAGCCTTCACAAAAGGGCAACGTCTCACCCTGATTGGCTGTTAGGGGAATGACTCAAGCTGCTCCCACTTGTTAATTAGGAGCCAGTCTCCACACCTGCAGCAGGTGATCTGAATACACTGCAATCAGTCCAGAGGGAGTGAGAGGTTCAGCCCAAATAAAAGAGAAGTACCACACACACACACACACACACTTCCCTCTCCTGAGCCTCCACCTCAGCTCCTTCAAGTTACACTCATGAACCACCCATAGATCCCGACCTGTGTCCTTCAGGACAGTTCTGTAATTCACTGGATCGACCCACTGAACAATGTGATACAGAACGATCCACTGTGGGCCAAGCTTAGCCGTAGTATTTGACTTGACAGCAGCTGTACATTTTTCAGATCAGGTTTGACCTGAGACGAGACTCCACAGCTCTCATTAAAGGTCCCTTCAAATGAAAATGAACAAGAATCATTTTTCATGATTGAGCTCCTCCAACCAGTCAGTGTAACAGACACATCCTCAGCAGTCATGAACCACTGAGACGTCAGAACAGGAAACACTCACATGTGTTGTTGCGGAGGCCGCTGACAAAGAAGCCTTTTGTCAGTTTTCTATTAGGACTTGTTGGCTCTCTTCAACACCAAATGTGAACTGTAAAGTGAAACTCTGATGGCTGAAATCACATCACCATTATAAAGTCCATGGACGTGAGCTCCAGGTGGGGGGTCACTGTTGGAAAAAAGGCTTCCAGACAACAAGAGAAAAGACAAAGCAGTCCAGAGAGGGAGAAGAGTTGATGAGTGTGTACAGCAGCAGATATGAATCTGTTCTCAGTGGTTATTAGGACTCATAAAAAACTGTTGAGAGCCAACCAGCACTTCCTTTCCTGCAGCAGACGGGCTGTGTGGGTTTCAGCTCTGCAGCCTCCTCACCGTTAGCTGCACTTTTTCACATGAACAACACAATGACAGTTACAACAGTTACAACGCTCAGTACTCACTGTCTCAGCTTCATCTGTCTTATTCACCATCATATAAATAATACTGATAATAGATTAATCACGATGCAATGTTTTTAAATATTAAGTGAATGTAACAGCTGACACATAAAAACATGTGATATACACACAAAACTACAGAAACATCCAGTGAAAACGAAATATACTTCAGTTTATTTTGAGGAACGGGGCAAAGAAATGTTTAATTTTCAGCCAGAAGAAGAAAAATAATATACTGTATATTACTCAGTGTTAATAAGGGTTCATTTTCTCATATTTTACTTGATTAATTTATTTAAACCACTAAAACACAATTTAATAAAACTGTATATATATATATATATATATATATATATATATATATATATATATATATATATATATATATATAATAACGTGCAGTAAATTATCATATTTTTATGATGATAATACATGATTTGTACATCTTGATTGATAATAAGAGATCTTCTCACATTAAAGAGTTTTTGCAGCGAAAGAAAATTTTTAAATGTTGGTGTTTCTGAAATCTTCCATACTCTCATAAACTGTCCCTGTAAAAAATACAATTTCAGATAAATTCAAACTTTTCTCCCTCAAAATGTTTAACTGACAACGAGAGGATTTGCAGCAGCGACTCCTCGACTGTAACATTTACAGGAACATGTGGTTCATCTGTTCTCATCGATCAGGGCAACAGAACACAAACCACTCAGACAGAAACACAAACCACAGAGACAAACAAGTCGTCTTGTTGTTTAGTGAAGCTGAAGTGGAGCGTCCATGTTGGTTCACCTCAGGTCTCATAATGAGGTTCCAGCTGATCAGAGAGCTGCTGTCAGAGCCATCAGAGTCGTGTGTCCGTCTCAATCAGTGGTCAGTTTCCAACAGTTCACCTGGTTAACCCCACTGAGCCACTGATCTCCTGTCAGTCAGCTTCTAGCTTCAGTTTGCATCAGTGCAGCTGTCTGTGCTTCACTCACACAGCTCCAAATGTGACATGTTATTGTGGCATGAAGCCTGTTTTTAAGTTTCACGGCTGTTTTTGTCTGACTTACAAACTCAAAAACACTCATGTGAAGATGTGTAACTGCTGTCAAAACACACTGAATGATTCTGGTGTAAAAGCTGAGAGAGTTAAATTATATTTTATCAGTTGATAAAAAATAAACACAGCCATCATTCAAACTGAGGGCGACTGATGAAGCTGCTGGGTGATCATTTTATAGTAGTTGTAGCTTGAAAGCAGCTCGCTCTGCTGTTTGTTCATGTGTGTAAACAACAGTGTCATCAGCGTAGAGTTTGACATCCACACTGACACAATTATAAAAGGGGCTCAGCACTGAACCTGGTGGCACAGCCACACCTAATGACTTGTATATAATAGCTATATGTTTCTGTTTGCTTCTCTTTCTTTAGCTTTGTTGTCCTTGTTTAGCTGTATGCTAATATTCACATCTTCCTCTACATTTGTTCTTGCTGCTGTGTGAAAGTATATTGAGAGCTAATTACAACCAGAGTCAAATGACTTGTAGGCGTCAACATACATGGTCCATGAAGTTGATTCTGTTTCTGATGATTTGCTCTGAAGACAAACTGAAATCCATAAAAACAAGACTGTTTCTAAAACACACACTGTGATTTTTCACTTTATTGAGAATGTTACACTGAAAGAATTGAACAAAGCTGCCACACTCTGCATAATGTATTAAAAAGAAAGACAAGAAGAGAAAAATACTAAAACAATCAAATATCTAGCAGACAGCTAATGATTCAGCTTCATGTTCTATTATTATACAAGTCACAATTCAAAGTGGAAATAAACTAGAGGATGAAAATAACACTATAGCACAGAATTTATACTCAGTCACTGCAGATATATATGTGTATATATGTATTTATATATGTAGGATGACTGTAGGATGATTTGTGAGTGCTGATCAAAGTGATCAATGAGACGAACTGATGAGATTTGATGGTGAGAAAAGGCGAGCAGAAAACAGTCAGTCAGCATGTGAGCAGTTGGTGGACGGTCCCTTGTTTCAGAGGATCCTCAGCAGAGAGAGTCCACAGCAGTACACCAGACTCTTCACTATCAGCACTGTGTAGAGCACACAGAGCAGCTTCACCCTGCACTGAGACTGGAAGGACACTGACACACACACACACACACACACACACACACACACACACACACACACACACACACACACACACAAACACACACACACACACACACACACACACAAACAGACACACACACACACACACACAGACAGACAGACTGTGTTAATTTCACCTTTCACTGCACACACAGTCATTAGATTCATTCTTCATACAGAAATATTTACGGTGGAGCTTTAAGATAAAATCCCCAAAGTTTTTATAGCAGCCTCAAAGTTCAAAATGTAGTATAGTGTCCCTAAAACGTGTTATTTGTCAGAGTGTGGAGTGAAAGCTCTCTCATTGGGATTAGTTGTGCTGTTGGACACTCTAACAGAATCAGGGAGAGTCTGTTTAAATCCTTCAATGATGAGCAGAAAGTGAACAGACTGATCTGCAGCCCTAACTGCAGCAGAACATCGGAGCTGTCCATGCAGAGAGGCAGCAGGTGATCTTACAGTCAGCTTGCTGCAGAGCTGGCAGGTCTGCTGGCTCTCTCTCTGGAGGACAGGAGGCTGCTGCAGCTGCTGGAACCTCTGAAACAGAAAAGAGGCCAAAAGAAATGTCAGTCCTCTGCTCCTCTGCTCTCTTTGACAGCGTCTCCACATGAAGCTGAATCACTGCTGAACACAGTCACCAAGCCTTCATTACCTTGTTCTGTTTGGGCCTCCACTGTGCCCCCCTCGTGCTGGACGGAGCAGCGGTATTTATACGTGAAGTTAGCGTTCCCGTCAACCAGCAAGATGGAGGCGGTGCGTCCCGACTCTCTGAGCTCCAGCTGCTCTCCCTCAGCAAGGAGCCACTGCTCCTGATCCTCCTTTCGTCTTTCCCAGGAGAAGCGGACCAGAGGAGGAAACATGGCTGAGGCCACACACAGCAGGGAGCTCCTCCCCTCCAGGTGGGCTCTGGATGCTGCTGGGTACACGCTCACCACGGGCTTCACTATCTGCTCAGCTGAAGTTTGACAGCAGCAACAAGCAGCACAGACACACATTGACACAGTCAACAGCAGCTTCCAGCACTGCACTGCATTCAGTGTGATCCTGGAAACTACATGGACTCTGATCACTAAACTACTCATCAATACAGCACAAAGTTCAACACATAGACTGGATTCACCTGCACATCAAACACACTCATCATGTCATGTCATCATATGTTATATGGGGACAAACAACATTATGTGTTCAGCACTTCTTTCTTTCAATGTGCACATTCATCATTATTATGACTCTTACTAATAATAATATAACATCATATTTTCATACAATGGAAAATCTTCATCTGTATCATGATAAAAGACAGATTATAATAAAGGACATATTTACCCTTAAGTTTAATATGCGCTGACATTTTAATGTTTACATTATCCACCACATATTATAAATATTTAAACAAACTGCATCTTGAATTTCATGTTGTTCATGAATATTTACACTTGATATACAATTACAAATACATGTTTTTATAAGACTAATGTGAAAAAAATGTGTAATTTAATATAGAAGACGATAAAACCTTGTGGGTTTAATGATATAAAATATAATATATTTATCAAAATGGTATTTATATGTTTTTATGTTAACATAAAATACTTTTGAAAGTGGTTAAAACATGTCTAACATATTACAGATTTACCAGCATGTACTTCAGTTCGGCCGTTAAAGAAAAATAAATCAGTTCATCAATAATATCATAACTGTTTTTCAGTATTTTTACATTTATGCACAATTTATATACAAATGTTCAGATATGTTCAAAATTAATAATTACTGCTTTGTAAAGTAATTTGAAGAAAGGTGAGAATGTATTGATCCTTTACAGGAACTTCACATATGATTAAATTAAATGTGATAACATAATACAATATAATATAACATAATATAATATAAATATTAAAAACAGTATGTTGTACAAAATATTTACCATCACGAGCTGCTGACACATTTACTTTTGAGTATTCAAAATTCGTTTTGACGATATTATCTTTTTATTTCATCATACATTCAATTATAAATGTATTTATTTATTATTATACATGAATTATTTACAGATCAATTAACATAGAACATACATATTTTCATGTACCCTTGTATATCAAGCTGCATCTTTTTTTTAAATTTTCTATTTTATCATAATTAGTGTATTTTATATATATTGTGATGTCATGTTCAGTGTACTTGTTTTTCGGTTATTAATTCATCTTACATTTAAAGACATTTGTACCATCAAATAAAATACAATTGCCATGAGGTCAGTTTGACCAATTCATAATTAATTATTTATGACCCTATACAACATATTTAAAGTTATATGTTTATCAAATACATTTACTGACATATATTAAATGATGTTTAATATCATATATGATGTTGTTTTATAAAAACAAGAGATGGTGCTGAATTACTGAGAGGATCAAATACTGTATATCTGTAACATTGTCAATATCAAACTTTTTCTCTATGAATCAGTTTGATCTCCTGCAGAAATAAAGAAGAACTTCAGCTGTGCAGTGAGATTTAAACATCTTTTCAGGAGTCATGAACCTTTTTATGGAACAATAGCTGCACAGCTGCAAGAATTCTCTACTAATTATGAACAAACTAACATGTAAAGCCTGAAGCAGCAGAAACTCATTAAAACACATTTTACACTTGTTCAATTAAACAACTGAAGGAAAATGAAGCTTTATTCTTACCTGTTACAAACAGTTTAGTTCCAGAGCCAAAGATGTAGTAGTATTTACCAGCCTCCCACAGTGAGACAGAGTAATACAAAAACCTGTGTGCTGTTGAACGTGTCGGCTGAGGTGAACGAGTCCAAATGATGAAGCAGGATCATGTTTCAGCTCCATGATGTGTTTCTCTAATGTTCATATCAACATGACTGTCTCTTCTTTTATTGTCTTTTTAGACACACTAGCAGTGTTGCTCTGTGGATGCTAATGTCTGTCGCTCCACTACTTTAGTCCACATGGATTGGACCTGGACCAAAGGATGGATGGATGGACTGACATGACATTTTCTACACACATTCTTGGTCCCCAGAGGATGAACTTCATTCATTGACTTTGTTGATTCTGACTTGTTATCTAGCTCCACCAGCAGGTCCACCAGTTCCTGGTCCTCAGTCGGCGGCCCAGTCGACACCTGTTCCTGCTTCCTTGTCTGCGGGTCAGCAGACTGGCTCCAGAGCCGGACCGGCGGTCTTTCCTGATCCCCGTCCAGACCTCCAGCTGCCGGCCTCCTGCTCTGCCTTGCAGCAGTCCTCTGTTCCTGTTCTGCAGCAACCTGTCTGAGCTGAGCTGCAGCTGTCTCCAGTTCCTGTGCTGAATCAGTCTCCTGTGGCTGTGGTTCTGTAACCTCTTGTTTTCCTGACTCTGACAGCTCCACCAGCTCCAGCTCATGTTGGAGCTAATAAAGGACAGTGGCACTGGGCCTGATAATGTGCAATTAATAAAACTATTGTGTTGGGAATGTTCAGTTTAAATTCAGCTGACTCACTTTAGAAGAATATACATTTTCAAGGTGTTTCCCAGGTGTCCCCCTGTCAATGTAATCTCGTGGATAGTTTATAATCATATGGATGCTGTTATAATGTGCAGTGATTGAGATCCTGACCCACCAAACATCCTGGAAAGTGACAAAGTTACGCTTTTTCACTCTAAATTATATAATTACATAACCTCCATCAGTGAATGTTGATTTCGGATGGAAATGTGACGAAGACTTGGTAGAACAGGTGGGAGGACGGACGCTTCTCCTCGTATATCTGCGGTATTTTTTTTCTCATATATTCCTCACACGGCGGCAGTGGCTCAGTGGGTAGAGCAGGTCGTCTAGTGATCGGAAGGTCACTGGTTCGAATCTCGGCTCCCCCTAGTTGCATGTCAAAGTGTCCTTGAGCAAAATACTGAACCCCAAATTGCTCCTGATGAGCAGTTGGCGCCTTGCATGGCAGCCTCCTCCAAAGACCGTTACCTTTGTTTGGTCTTGTAATGTTGCTTTGTGGGACATTTCTCTGTATTTAGTTGAGTGAAGGACCTGTGTAGTTATCAGACTGTCCGATCGATATGCCCTTTATCATCCATTCACACTTGTTCTGTTTGCCAATACTGCACCTCTGATACCACCGGAGCAAAATTTCACCCCTCACTGCTTCCGAGACATTCACACAGAGGCAGAGGCGGAGAATTAGCGCAGATCCCTGCTACCAAACGGCAGTCTGAATGGGGCTTCTGCCTGTGGGAAAAAAACTGTTCTTCAGTCTGTTTGTTTCAGATCTGTTAGATCTAAATGTCTTCCCAGAGGGCAGGGTGAAGAACAGGTAATGTCCAGGGTGAGTGGGTCCTTAACAATACAGCTGGGCCTCTTTTCAGTTCAGCCAGTGTAAATGTCTCTGAGAGGGGGTGGTGTTGTCCTGATGACATCCCGATGACATACTCCGCTGCCCTCACGACCCGCTGCAGGTCCGTCCTGTCCCGTGTTGTGTAGTTGGAGAAACACCGTGCAGCAGCAGGTCAGGAGGCTTTCTATCACTGACTGATAGAAGGTCAGCTGGTCAGCAGGTGTTGAGGGAGGTGAGCATGCTCTAGCTTCCTGAGGAAGTAAAGTTTCTGTTGGGCCTTCCCCACCTGATGAGAGATGTGAGTTCTCCAGGTGAGGTCGGCCGAGATGTGAACCCCAAGGAACGTAAAGCTCTCTACCTCCTCCATGTATGTAGAGGGCAGAGAGTTCTGTGTGTTTGGATTTACAGAAATCCACAATCAGTTCCTTGGATTTTGGGGTGTTTAAACCCAGGTTATTGTTTGAACACCACTCTGTTAGATGTTGAATTTCCTCCCTGTAGACTGACTCCTTGTTATTTGTTATCAGTCCTACGATGGTCGTGTCATCAGCAAATCTGACGATGGTGTTGTTGGGGTGGATGAGGGAGCAGTCATGGGTGAAGAGGGAGTAGAGGAGGAGGATGAGGACACATCCCTGTGGTGTGCCAGTGTTCAGGATGACAGTGGATGATGTGCGGCCTCCCATCCTGATGTTTTGTGGTCTGTTGCTAACAAAATCCAGTATTCATGTGCACAGTGAACTGTCTAAGCCCAGGTTGCTCAGTTTGAGGGGGATGACCTTGTTGAATGCTGAGCTGAAGTCCACAAACAGTGTTCTTACATACATGTTGGGCTGATCCAGGTATGTAAGGGCTGTGCTGACAGCATCCTCTGTCCACCTGTTACCTGAATATTTCCATTTGATGCTGCTCTCACTGTGAAAATGACGTCACGGGCGGGGCCACGTTCCTATTTCTGACTGACCATCACGCTGAGTTCGGGCTGGATGTCAACATACTCTGCAGACTGTTTGACGAGCAGGCTGTATGGCAGTGAACAGTTTTCACATCGACTTGGCTTCAGCTTAATAACGATGTATGCGGCTGGCACTGCGTGAAAAGTGGGATTTTCGTCCCCGTAAACGCCCAGAAATCTCCCTAATTTTCGGCAGTTAACGTCAATTTACAGCCTGTGAACATCGCGTTCCTCTGCGCCACATACTGACGGAAACGAACCATGACGTATGTGGAACTCGCGGAGGAATATATATATATATATATGATATCATCAAAGACATGAATGAATTTACTGAGGAAAGGAAAGTGCCAGGAAGGTGCTGTTTATTCTAAGAAAGAGCTTTATTAGCACAAACACAAACACACCACAACTATGTGCATAATCTGCCCACACAACAAACAGGAAGCTCACGAGAAGCCCAAAATCCTGCAGCACCGTGAAGTGTCTGACTGCCGCCTCAGAGCTGTAACGTTAGGTAACTGCCGGCCTTCTGTCTGAATATGATCCATTGTGCAGACGTCTGTGGTGCGTCGCTCTGTACGTCGGAATCCCCTCTAATCTCGACTGCAGCGCGGCACAGAGCTCGTTGAGCTCCTGGCTCCATCCAGACACCCATCATCTTCCTCCTCAGACATCTGGGGTCCGTTTCACAAAGCAGGTTTAGTGAAAACTCTGAGTCTGTTAACCCTGAAATGAGGGAAACTCTGAGTTTTGCGTTTCACAAAGGGAGGTAACTCAAACCAGAGAAAGAGGGGTAACTCTAGCCTGTTTCACAGAGAGAGGTAACTTAAGCTCTCGGTCAGTTACCATGGTAACATACTCTATGAACCTAACCTGGTCGGGACCACGTTTTTCTCAACAAACCTCGAGTTTCTCTCTGTCTCCGCCCTCTTTCAGCCACACACCGTATTTGATTTCCTCATTCATTCAGTCAGCTGGCGAGTTTTGGCGTAGTATAGTTCTGCCGTCTGTAGTCTCAGTCAGTAAGCCTTCATTAGAAATTATATTAGGTGGCGACTATTTTCACTACCGTGGCATGTCCTTTTGATAATGATCCCGTACCATAGGTGAACACCATAGATGTTCTTGCATTTCCAGACAATTATCTTTTTGAGCGGTACCGTTTCACGTCACAGTCCATCATTTACATACACAACCTAATCCGTCCTTACATTTCCAGCATTACCAACCGAAGTCATGCTCTCACATCCCAGCAGATATTGTGTGTTGCGCTGCGTTTTTTTGCAAATGGGAGTTTTTTTATACTACCCATCTTTATCATGTTCAGCTCCTCTGCCTCCGTTAGAGGTGGCGATGCTGGGCCACCACCCGTTTTGCCGTTGGGCATCTGCTTTCTTTCTGTTGGCTGAGTAGAAATCTGTGTTAGTTTAAATAGGCTTAATTATTTAACAGAACATGATATAGATGAGAAGACATTTATGTGTGTGAAAACAGCATTATGTTGGGGATAAAACAACTGTACAGTCAAACAGCCACTTAACATTTTCTTTACAATGTAAAACATGATCAAAATGAGGTACCCCCATGAGATTATGCCGAGGTCTAATGTTTTTATGTTTCATCTTAAACTGCAGCCAAGTGCGCTTCTCCCCCGCGGGATTGCACCTAAATGAAATAAATTAATAGGCTACCACTCAAGCAGTTTCCCCCTGTAATATTATTGTGATTGCAAAGGACTACATTTAAACTTACGCGTTGACCCGAGCAGCAATGTTCTCCCACACCGTCTCCCTCTCTTTTGCTGCTGCAGCGGTGTTACACTTCCTTCTAAAAACGTGCTCAAACTCACCGTATGAGCGCATTAATATTTCCAATTCCAGTGGGGTGAAAAACGTAGCCCTCCTCTTCCCCGTTGCCATGGTGACTGGTCGAATCGGGGCTCCATTGATGCTGTCTTTTTATACTCGTGGTGCACGTGCTTAACTCCAGGTTAAACAACTCCGAGTTGATCTCTCTCCGCTCCTTCTTCCTCGTCAATGACGCGCAGGTCAACCCGGAAGTGTAAAACTCTTAAAGGTCATGAAATCTCACACTTAATAAGAATTACTTTAACTTATTTTATACATTCAGAACCTATGAAATTAGATTTTAAAGTCACACATTTTAAACAGAAATTATTTATACATTTTGATATCTTATTTATCTCAAAATATTTCATGCAAATTTGAAGTTCTTAACAACTGGCGTTTTATCTTTAACTTAAGAAAGTTAAAGAAAAAACAAAATGTGTGTATCCTTTTTACACAACATTGGCCATTGCTAATGACATACACAGTAATATATCTAGCATACTTTCATCAGATAAATCAATTCGAGCTAAAATTTAGTCTATAATTAGGCTATACTGAGCCTGATTATCTTAAAATGAAGTTAACACCTTTTAGAAAAAGGTCACCTGGGGTAAAACTCCCTGATTTGCATTTGTATAGCTCACAGTATTTTCATTTGCATGTTAAAGCCTCCCCTAGACTCATTGGGAGGGGGGTCATGGGGGGACAACTGCCAAGCAAGGCCCACGTCAATTTCCGACAATTCACGGCAGTTTTCGGTGTTGCCTGCAAATTGCTGCGTGCAGCCGTAAACCTGGACTTCCACGACAATCTACAGTGCCGCTTACTGACAAAAACCCTACTTTTCATGCAGTGTGGGAACGATGGCTTTCATTCAGTAACTATTTAAACACAGTGCGGAATAAAAGAAATACTCAATAACAAGTGTCACAAGGTAGCCCTTTTTAAATAGCGTCTCCACATTATCTCCGGAGCCGTGGTTCGCCAATTCTCCACCGATGGTGATTCACACAGAGCGAAGCATCTCCACCTTCAGGTGTGTAATTCACACAGAAAGCCGGCGCTGCGGCTCCTAAAGAGGCGTGACGGTACACATCATGTTGATGACGTTGGTGTTTCCCAGGTGTTCCCCTGTTAATCTAAACCCGCAGACAGTTTATAATCATATGGATGCTGTTATAATGTGTAGTGATTGTGATCCTGACCCACCAAACATCCTGGAAAGTGACGGAATTAAGTTTTTCACGCTAAATTACATAATTATAAATAATCACCATCAGTAAACAGGACGCTGTCTGACTCTGTCACTCGCGGGGACGGAGGCTGTTTTCTGGGGGAAAGTTCCCTGAAGTCTCGGTCCGGAGGGCTGACGGTCGCGGTGATTTATTTTTGTCACAAACACTCGGTGGGTTAAAGTTTTTTGCCGGTGACAAAAGCTGTTTTTTGAGCAGAAATGTGAGGAAGAGTCGGGAGGACAGACAAGAGGACAGACAGGAGGACAGACGCTTCTGCATGTACAGCTGTTGTATTTGTTTTCCTCATATAAGTTGCCAAACACAGTTACAGTTACTACGTTTCTTTTGTTTGGTCCTGTAACGTTGCTTTGTTGGACATTTCTCTGTATTTAGTTGAGTGAAGGACCTGTGCAGTTATCAGACCGTCAGACAGACACGCCCTCGCTCCGCGCCTCCTGATTATCCGTTCACACTGGGACGGCTCACCAATAATGCGGCCCTGATACTACCTCCAGAGGCGGATCAGCGCCGGAGCCAAATTTCCCCCCTCTCATCATCTGAACCTTTCACACAGGGGAGGGTGCAGAGAATTGGCGCAGGATCCCCGCATGCAAACGGCAGTGTGAAAGAGGCTAAGGTAACTTGGACGCTGCGCACTCAGCGCCACAGCTAACAGCGTCTCCACGCTGCTTTTGGGCCGCTCGGTGTGGACAAATGCCTCAGACTGCTCCACCCATGAGTTGTTTGTGAGTACAGACATTCATGACAAAGATATGAGACCGTCAACATGCACTTTTGGACGATTTATTGACAGCTGCGTTTTTTCGGACAGGCATCGGCACGTTCACCTACACTGTCACTGTGCTCTGCAGCGCTCATCTAACATTGGTTTGCAGGTCGCAGCCCGGCATCTCCGTGTGGAATAGTAGAGTTCAAGCCACGTCAAAATGAACATACATATACATGACATGGATCGATGAGCAGGGTGATCGGAATGTTTTTCCTGGTTAGCGGACATGGTCGAGGAACCCTCTCCAGACGGGATTCTCAAACCACACCTCCCAAGATGATTCTCACCCGACTGGCCAATAGGAACGCGGCCCCGCCCATAACGTCATTTTCACAGCGAGAGCAAAATCTTGACATGAGAGCAAGAAACTGCATCAAAAGCAAAGACTTACGTTTGGAGAGAGAAGAAAAAACGTTTTGATAGAAACACTTTTTTTTGAGAGAAAATGTTTACACACTGATAGCTAAAATATATATTTGAGAGTTTAAAAAAAGTATTTGAGAGAGATTTTTTTTTCTAAGAAATGAATTTAAAAAATTCAAATTTATATTTCTTAATGTTCTATGAGAAAATACTTTCTCTCAAAACTTTGTTTTAGTCTAAAATATTATTATTTTTTGCCAATAGTGTGATAACTTTTCCTCTCAAACATTGTACTGCTGTACGTGCTAAGATTTGTCTTTTAAAATGTCCTAAAGTGAAATGATGTGGTGAAATGTGCTGAAAGGTGTTAAACAACAAGTGCTGCTGGAAGTGTTTTCATTCAGAGCACATTAGTGTTGTGAGGGACGGATGGACTTTATTCAGCAGCAGGACGTTGGGCTGTAAATATTTGATGATGTTTGATATCATTTTATTGAAATATTCTGAAGTATGTTTGTTGTTTTACTGATTCATCTGGATTATGTTTGAGTTTGTAATTGAATTATTTTCCTCTTTATTTTCTCATTGTGTTTGTGTTTGTCTCCTTTTTCCTCTCTGTGTGAAACAACAATAAACCTGCTGGAATATCTAATTAAAATGTAGTGGTATGAGGCACCACTGCCTTATTAGACTTAGTTTTGCTGCACCACGGCCCCTCTGGCTTATTAGCCAATCACTGCTCTTCCCAAGGGGATAAAGTAGGCCGTGTCCCTCCTCCTGACCTCTCGCTTCCTGCCTTTTCGGCTCGCCCAGTTCCGGGTCGTATGTGCCGCTAGCGTCCGAGCACAGATTTGGCGTCTCCACCGCGGTCGAGCCTATCGGTCAGGGGCTGTTTATTGCTGCAACCAGAGCGTTGTCTGCTGGTTGTGTGCTGCATGGTGGCTGTCTTCCCTGCTACGTTTGGTTTCTTCACCCCTCTCCCTCTTTGGAAGGGATGCCAATGCAATCTGACTTATAGCCGGAACTGTAACGCTAACGCTTAAGCTAAAGCTAAGGCTAACGCTGACACTAAGTGCGAGCACAGCTGATCAATCATGGCTAACGTTACTTGGCTGCTGCTACCTGGCTACCGCTGCTTCCCCGCTGCTCTGCTGCTGCTTTGCTGCTGCTGCTCCGACGGCCTGGTTCTGGTCCGGTCGGCCGCATGTCGTCAGCCTGTTTCCTGCTGCTTCGTGTGTGTATGTGTGTGGCTGTCACTCGTACTGGATGCGACGAGTTTACCAGAATTCTCAGCCACTCACATAAACTGCTAATTCCATACGTGTGTTTGTGTGTGACTGTTTTTAAGTGCAATCTGGCAAGGTTTGGTTTAATTGTTTACCTATTTACTCTGTTTACTGGTTGAATTTCTGTTGTTAATTTGATCAATTTGAGTTAAAACTGTTAAAACTGGTAAATTGTTGAGTTGATATCTCTGGCCAGAGACTCTTTTGTTTCTTTTGTTTGATTTATAAACCTAATTTAACACTTGAGTTTATTAATTGATCATTTACATTTCTTTGTACACATTATAAAAGATTGCTTGTTCCTTAATTTTGAGCTTCTTTTAATTGCGTTTTTCCTCTCCCCTTAGTGCTGAAGGCCGACAGTGGTGGTGGTGGTTCTCCTGGGTGGTGGTGGTCCCCTGTGTGCTGTGTGATCCCTTTTTCAAGATATTCTTTGTTTGCACATCACTTTTTGCTGTGTGTGTGGGGTGTTCTCTTTCCTTTGGATGTCACTTCCCCTACCAAACCCCTCCTCCAGCCGGTAAGCCTCAGACTAGTTTCCCCCTTTTTAGTTGGGCTTCCTTCTCTTCTGTTGTGCCAACCTTGTGTTTGCTTTTAATAATCAAGTATTGTGTATGATCATCAAACTCCGTCTCTCTCCCTCCCTGAGTAAACGAACCTGAGTGTCCTTTTCGTTCTGAAGGTAATAACTGACCTTTAGTACGGGCCCTAACCCAAGGTGGCGTTGTTGGTATCTGGTGTATAACGTAGTAATAACCCTCATGTCGCCACAAAAATATAAATAAATAGAATATGAAATAAATCCCTCAGTTCAGTGTGTTTGTGACTGTGGCTGAGATGGAGGTGAAACATGTGAACCTGGGCTGTGGTTTACTGCTCTCTTCCTGTCACAAACACTGTTTGACGTCTGTTCATCTGTTGGTTTTTGTTCAGGCTGCTCGCATCATTTCTCACTGTGGGGATCAAACAGGAGCAGTAGTAGGTGGCTGAATGAAGGAGTGTAACTGTCTGGATCTTCAACTCGCAGCCATTCTGATTTTTCACAACTGAGAAATCATTTTTCTGAGGATGATCGTACCTGTGATCTATGTTACAACTGGTTCTGTCATGATACAGAATTCTTGTGAATGTTTCTGTGTCTTTCTTCTGGTACCAGACTACATTTGGCCAGCTGCTGTAACACTGTTCAGTTCCTCGACAGCTGAAGGAGGCGTCTCCATCAACTCTCCTGGTCAATGTTAAATCCTCCTGAATCAGCTGTGCTGCCATGACAACCAGCGCTGTAGAGAAGCAGACAGATAGATGAAGGTCAGTGTGACAGTGTTTGTTCCAGGTGGACTTTGTTGGCTCCTGATTGGCTGGAAACACTCACCTGAACACAGACAGCACAGAGCAGCAGCTGGGAGGAAAAGCATTTTGTGCAGTGGTGTTTCCTCTGGTGAACCTGGGGAGAAGTGGCGCTCTGACGCAGCTGAGGCCAAACCAGGACGAGCTGCCAGATCAGACGAGGGCCACGTGGTTTCTAACAGGTCCTCAGAGCTCCCATCAGCCCCTGCGGCTCACAGATAAGGCCGCCGCTGCCGATCGACGGCTCGGCTGAAGCTGCCGTGTGATAGAAATAGAAACCCACATTCATGTGAGCAGCAACACATTCAGGTTGGTGGTGAATTTAGTAGCACAGACTGTTATCTGTTGTTGAACAGCTGTGATGAAAAGACAAAAGGACAAATCCACAAAACTCCTCCACTGTGATTTGAAGCCTTAAACGTCCCCTTACATTTCTGTCATTTCACTGAATCATTTCATTTCTATGACACATCAAACCTTTTCCACACACAGCGTCACATCTTTATTGTGTCTCCTTTTGTTCAGTCTCTTCATTAAAGCTACAGGAAAAAAGTGGTCTGAATGCAAAGTGACAATGTGTGGTTTGTAAGTGAGCTTTAAAATGACACATAGAAGGTTCTCCTCTGGCTCTTTTCTCTCTGCCTACCATCAGCGAACTTGAAGTGGTTGGGAACAGTTGGCTTTCCATTGAATAAGGGGAAGACTGTACAGTTTTTAATCATTACTTGTTCCCCAGAAAAAGCACCCGGGCCATGCATTGTACTGATGATGACATTTTTCTTCACTTTGTTGTATTATTTAGTGCATATGACTGGTTGCTATCACTTTATTCTTATCCCCAAAGTCCTAGTAGTCCATGGAATAGGCATAGTTCTATTAAACCAGTACCTACACACCCAGTGAGGAAGAAATGTTTTATTTTTCTTTAGCTTTAACTGTGTGGTAACATTGAACTCAACCCCGGCCCAAATATGAACTGTCTGAGTACTCCAATTGATTTTAAATCCAGATCGGGGCTTGGTGCTGTACACCTAAATGTTAGGAGTCTATTGCCATAACTTGACCTTGTTAAAATCTGGGTTAAATAGACTGATACTGACATTATTGTCCTATCTGAAACTTGGCTAAAGAAAACTATCACAGACAAAATCATTGCTATTAAAGATTACAATTTTTATCGTCGTAATCATCTCTTTCCCTCAGCAGGCAATTTGAATTTCTTGCCCTGAAGTTGGAGCTTCTAAATGGCCACTTTCTCACCATCGTAGGCTGCTATAGACCACCCTCTGCTAGTAGTGAGACTTTATCATCATTGAATAAACAGCTTTTGACTTTAGACTTCAATGAGATTCTTCTCACAGGAGATCTGAACTGGGATTGGTTATCTTCTGCTTCTGATAGTTTTAAATCTATGTGTGATTCTTTTAACCTAACACAAATAGTTAACGGGTCAACACGCCCAAACCTTAAATGTCCAGAGACATCCTCTCTTCTTGATTTAGTCTTAACTAATTATTGGTATTTTTGCAAATGATATGAGCGATCATATAGCCACTATCAGACGAGCCAAACTCCCAAAAGCATGGCCACGTATTTTCTTAAACGTGATTATAAACATTTCTGTGAGCAGGGTTTTCATCATGATTTATGGCACTTTGATTGGTCCAGGATTTCACTTTTTAATGATGTAGAGCTGGTCTGGAAGTACTTTTATGATGATTTTAGTGTTATTATGAATAAACATGCCTCTCTCCACAAATTTAGAGTGAAGGGTAGAAACAATCCTTGGTTCTCCCCTGAGTTGTCCAGTCTCCTTAAAGCGAGGGATGATGCCTGGGCTGTGGCCAGAAAATCTTAATCCCAGGAAGACTGGCTGATATTCAAACAGCTCAGAAATCGCTTTACTTCCCTTGTTAAAAAAGGCTAAGTCTGATTTTTATGTGGATAAAACTACCCATAACCTAAATGATCCTTAGAAGTTTTGGAAAGTAGTCAAATCCTCATTTGGGGATGAAACCACAGATGATTTGCCTGCTTGCATGGTAAAAGATGCACATACTCTGGCTGACAAAACAGCCATTCTTAATCATTTCAATGAGCACTTTGTTTCTTCAGGATCTCTATTTGAGTCCTCACATCTACATCAATCTAATGTGCAACGGGTTTGCCTTCAATCACCACCTCTTAATGCTATGGCTCAAGAATTTGATCTGACTCCTTTTGATGTAGTCGAGGTCCATCGGGCTCTACAGCAATTGGACCTAAGTAAATCTGCTGGACCTGACAATCTCGAGCCTTTCTTTTTGAGGTCAGCTGCAGACTTTATAGCAGAACCTCTGTGTCATATTTTTAAATTTAACTCTTACTGAAAATAAGATTCCGAGAATATGAAAGTCTGCTTATGTTCTTCCCTTGCTGAAAGGTGGTGATCCCTCCGTATTTAACAACTATAAGCCAATCTCTAAATTGTGTGCTTTATCCAAAGTTTTAGAAATGTTGGTCATATCAGTCAGGTTTTCGTAAACAGCACACTACAACAATTGTCGCTTTTAAAGTGGTAAACGACATCATAGAGGCACTAGACAGCCGGAAATATTGTGCAGCTCTTTTTATAGACTTGTCAAAGACATTTGACACAGTCGACCATGCCATTATGGCAGATAGACTCCACAAGATTGGCTTATCTAAGCAGGCAGTAAACTGGTTTTCTAATTATTTATCAGACAGAACACAGTGTGCCCAGGCCGCCAGGTCTTTTTCCTCTTTCCTCCCTGTCCCAAAGGGCGTTCCTCAAGGTTCCATATTAGGGCCACTGTTGTTCCCAATTTATGTGAATAATCTTTGTGATCATTTGTCTGATGCTGTGTCCCATTTGTATGCTGATGATACAGTAATTTATTGTTCATCTTCCTCAGCTTTAAAATCACTGTTGTTGCAGTCAGTCTTTGACACTGTTCAGTTCCGTCTGACTCGGCTCAAGTTAGTGCTGAATGCAGATAAATCAAAGACCATGCTATTTTCAAATGGCAAGCAGCTTCCATCTCACCTTCCTAGGCTGACATTGAAATGGTCACATCTTATAAATACTTAGACATTCTAATTGATGAGAACCTGTCCTTTAAACTGCACATCGATAAACTCCATTCTGAGCTGAAATTGAAATTGGGTTTCTTTTTTTAGAAATAAATCATGTTTTTCAATGCAAGTCATAAAACATTTGATCACCACAACTTTCTCACCCTTGTTGGATTATGGAGATCTGCTTTTTATGAACACTTCTGATCAGTTTTTAAAGAAATTGGACACTGTATACCACTGTGCTGTGCATTTTATTACAGGTTGCAGCTATCATGTACATCACTGTTCCTTATATGCCGTTGCACATTGTACATCTTTATATGTCTGTAGACTCTCTCACTGGCTGACTTTTATTTATGAATCTATTCATGGACTTCTGCCTACATCTTTGTGTTTACACATGTGTAGAAACCTCAGCCAATCATATAATCCCACTCTTGTTTTCCTGGAGTGTGTGTGAGATCGTATTTTATTTGTGTCTTGTGTGTTTGGTGTAACCGTTCTGCTTTTGTGCTGCCGTCTTGGCGAGGTCACTCTTGGAAATAAGGTTTTAAATCTCAATGAGTTTATAATTGAATTATTTTCCTCTTTATTTTCTCATTGTGTTTGTGTTTGTCTCCTTTTTCCTCTCTGTGTGAAACAACAATAAACCTGCTGGAATATCTGATCAAAATATAAATAAACAGAATATGAAATAAATCCCTCAGTTCAGTGTGTTTGTGACTGTGGCTGAGATGGAGGTGAAACATGTGAACCTGGGCTGTGGTTTACTGCTCTCTTCCTGTCACAAACACTGTTTGACGTCTGTTCATCTGTTGGTTTTTGTTCAGGCTGCTCGCATCATTTCTCACTGTGGGCTTCATATTTATAACAGTTGCAGTAGTAGGTGGCTGAATGAAGGAGTTTAACTTTCTGGATCTTCAACTCACAGCCGTTCTGATTATTCACAACTGAGAAATCATTTTTCTGAGGATGATCGTACCTGCGCTCTATGCTGCAACTGGTTCTGTCATGATACAGAATCCTTGTGAATGTTTCTGTGTCTTTTTTCTGGTACCAGACTACATTTGGCCAGCCGCTGGAACACTGTTCAGTTCCTCGACAGCTGAAGGAGACGTCTTCATCAACTTTTCTGGTCAATGTTAAATCCTCCTGAATCAGCTGTGCTGCCATGGCAACCAGCGCTGTAGAGAAGCAGACAGATAGATGAAGGTCAGTGTGACAGTGTTTGTTCCAGGTGGACTTTGTTGGCTCCTGATTGGCTGGAAACACTCACCTGAACACAGACAGCACAGAGCAGCAGCTGGGAGGAAAAGCATTTTGTGCAGTGGTGTTTCCTCTGGTGAACCTGGGGAGAAGTGGCGCTCTGACGCAGCTGAGGCCAAACCAGGACGAGCTGCCAGATCAGACGAGGGCCACGTGGTTTCTAACAGGTCCTCAGAGCTCCCATCAGCCCCTGCGGCTCACAGATAAGGCCGCCGCTGCCGATCGACGGCTCGGCTGAAGCTGCCGTGTGATAGAAATAGAAACCCACATTCATGTGAGCAGCAACACATTCAGGTTGGTGGTGAATTTAGTAGCACAGACTGTTATCTGTTGTTGAACAGCTGTGATGAAAAGACAAAAGGACAAATCCACAAAACTCCTCCACTGTGATTTGAAGCCTTAAACGTCCCCTTACATTTCTGTCATTTCACTGAATCATTTCATTTCTATGACACATCAAACCTTTTCCACACACAGTGTCACATCTTTATTGTGTCTCCTGTTGTTCAGTCTCTTCATTAAAGCTACAGGATGTTTCACTGAGGGAAAGATTCAAAGCCAAGACTCCATCAAATGGAACATTTCAACATGTCTGCTGCATCATTTTACACACATTTCCCCAAAATCCAGCCTGACACATTTGGTATTGTTGTAAACTTTGGGATCTCCAGCAGAACGTCAGATAAAGTTCAGAGTGTCAGTTTGTAAAGACGAAGCCAGCGGAGGCTTCAGAAGAGTTGAAATCCAGCTGTGCTCCTCATATGTGAAGCAGTGGTTCTGGTTCTGTTCCCTGGAAGGAGCTCAGGGCTCTGCTCTCTACTTCCTCCATGTAGAGGTCAGCCACAATGGGAGACACTGGTGAAGCCACCACAGCTGTGCTTCTGCCTGTAAAAACCCTCCTGGGATGTGAAACAGGTGGTATTCAGGCAGAGGTCGGGTCCAAAAAGTGGTCCCAATGAAAAGAGACAATGTGTGGTTTGTAAGTGAGCTTTAAAACGACACATAGAAGTGTTTTCTGATGTGATGAAACTATCAGCAGGACCACATCATTTGTCTCTGTCTGTCAAAAGTGTCCAATAGGAAGACAAATCAAAATAGAAACTATAGCAGAGCAATTCAACTCCAACTTTCAAGGCAAGCAGTACAAATACACACAGTACCCACCAGCAGAGATGTACTTCAACTAATACTGCAGTACTGTCTCAAGTGAAGTGACACAGTGCTGTGATTAGTTAGACTTCTATAGTTATAGTTAGTATAGTACATGTCAGAGTAATATGACACCATCTACTGTAACAGGCAGCAGCAGAATGATATAGTAATAATATAGTTCATAATATAGTTGCAGTAGAAAAAGTATTTGAAGTATTTTTAGAAGTAGTACCAACAATAATGCCAGTAATACTCCTCATTTACTGCTGTGTGTTTTTTATCCACTAGATGTCACTGTGGGTTTGTCACCAGTAAAATAAGAGGGCGGAGCGTCATGGTGTCGTCATGGCGACCGTCATCAGCATCACGTGGATGTCCCTGCACTTCCCGTGACTGACCACAGGGTGGTGGTGTTTCTCTGTGATGTTTAATGTCAGCACCAGCAGCAAACACAGAAATCCAGCATGTGATCAGCTTTAGTTTGAAATGTGTCACACAGCCGTGGTGGAAGAGCTGATTTATTGGTGTGACAGCGATCTAACAGCGTAAAGACACATGTAATGTAACACATGTGTTGTCTGCTGAGACAGCTGCAACATGTTGTCATTCTTCCAACAGTGTTTCATGGTGAAAATGATCCAAGTGTTCAGAGTTAGAACACACAGAACAGAACAAACATCCCTTCAGATAATATGAAATGTATCATAACTGTTCCTTCAGCTTCTTAAAGGAACACACTGACATTTGTCTGCTTTGGTTTGACGCTGTTATTCCATTTAAAGCAGATTTCAATCAGGAGAGACGAGTGAATGATGTAAAGATCATGTTTATGACAGCAGATGATTTGTGATCAGTGAGGCTGCTCACAAAGTCTCTGTCACTTTGACTCTACAGGGAGATTTTGTGATGGAGGGGCGTCTGAACAGCAGCAAGAAAAATCCACCAAATAAATAAAAAACAGCCCAAAGTTTCCCCCAAAGAATGCTGACTGACTGAGCAGGAATGAAATGGACACAATCAAACAAAGATGGTTTAATCTGTGAGGAGATGAAACATAAAGCCTGACATGGATAAAACTTTTACAAAAAACATTAAATAAAGACGCAGCTGTTTGTCTGATATTCTGAATGAATAGAGCTAAAGGAAAATAAATACTAATACAGGTAGTACTTCATTATATTCATGGACGTGAGCTCCAGATGGGGGGTCACTGTTGGTCTCTGGGCTCAGTTCAACTTTGTGTGGGTGGAGGGCTCAGTGGAAAAAAGGCTTCCAGACAACAAGAGAAAAGACGAAGCAGTCCAGAGAGGGAGAGGAGTTGATGAGTGTGCACAGCAGCAGATATGAATCTGTTCTCAGTGGTTATTAGGACTCATAAAAAACTGTTGAGAGCCAACCAGCACTTCCTTTCCTGCAGCAGACGGGCTGTGTGGGTTTCTGCTCTGCAGCCTCCTCACCGTTAGCTGCACTTTTTCACATGAACAACACAATGACAGTTACAACAGTTACAGTGCTCAGTACTCACTGTCTCAGCTTCATCTGTCTTATTCACCATCATATAAATAATACTGATCATAGATTAATCACAATGCAATGTTTTTAAATATTTAGTGAATGTAACAGCTGACACATAAAAACTTGTGATATACACACAAAACTACAGAAACATCCAGTGTACATGAAACATACTTCAGTTTATTTTGAGGAACAGGGCAAAGAAACGTTTAATTTTCAGCCAGAAGAAAACAATCATATACTGTATATTACTCAGTGTGTATTAGGTTTAATTTTCTCATATTTCACTTGACTAATTTATTTAATAACCACTAAAACACAATTTAATAAAACTGTGGATATATATATAGTAATGTGTAGTAAATATCATGATATTACATGATTTGTACATCATGATTAATAATAAATGATTTTCTCATGTTAAAGAGTTTTTGCAGGGAAAGAAATAAACAACTGTTAATTGTTGGTGTTTCTGAAATCTTCCATACTCTCATAAATTTCCCCTGTAAAAAATAAAATTTCAGATAAATTCAAACTTTTCTTCCTCAAAGTGTTTAAATGACAATGAGAGGATTTGAAGCAGCGACTCCTCGACTGTAACATTTACAGGAACATGTGGTTCATCTGTTCTCATCGATCAGAGCGACAGAACACAAACCACTCAGACAGAAACACAAACCACAGAGACAAACAAGTCGTCTTGTTGTTTAGTGAAGCTGAAGTGGAGCGTCCATGTTGGTTCACCTCAGGTCTCATAATGAGGTTCCAGCTGATCAGAGAGCTGCTGTCAGAGCCGTCAGAGTCGTGTGTCCGTCTCAATCAGTGGTCATTTTCCAACAGTTCACCTGGTTAACCCCACTGAGCCACTGATCTCCTGTCAGTCAGCTTCTAGCTTCAGATTGTATCAGTGCAGCTGTCTGTGCTTCACTCACACAGCTCCAAATGTGACATGTTACTGTGGCATGAAGCCTGTTTTTAAGTTTCAATGCTGTTTTTCTCTGACTTACAAACTCAAAAACACTCATGTGAAGGTGTGAAACTGCTGTGAAAACATGTTGAATGATTCTGGTGTAAACGCTGAGAGAGTTAAATAACATTTTATTGGCTGACAAAAAATAAACACAGTCATCATTCAAACTGAAGGCGACTGATGAAGCTGCTGTGTGATCATTTTATAGCAGTTGTAGCTTGAAAGCAGCTCGCTCTGCTGTTTGTTCATGTGTGTAAACAACAGTGTCATCAGCGTAGAGTTTGACATCCACACTGACACAATTATAAAAGGGGCTCAGCACTGAACCTGGTGGCACAGCCACACCTACTGACTTGTATATAATAGCTATATGTTTCTGTTTGCTTCTCTTTCTTTAGCTTTGTTGTCCTTGTTTAGCTGTATGCTAATATTCACATCTTCCTCTACATTTGTTCTTGCTGCTGTGTGAAAGTATATTGAGAGCTAATTACAACCAGAGTCAAATGACTTGTAGGCGTCAACATACATGGTCCATGAAGTTGATTCTGTTTCTGATGATTTGCTCTGAAGACAAACTGAAATCCATAAAAACAAGACTGTTTCTAAAACACACACTGTGATTTTTCACTTTATTGAGAATGTTACACTGAAAGAATTTAACAAAGCTGCCACACTCTGCATAATGTATCAAAAAGAAAGACAAGAAGAGAAAAATACTAAAACAATCAAATATCTAGCAGACAGCTAATGATTCAGCTTCATGTTCTATTATTATACAAGTCACAATTCAAAGTGGAAATAAACTAGAGGATGAAAATAACACTATACCACAGAATTTATACTCAGTCACTGCAGATATATATGTGTATATATGTATTTATATATGTAGGATGACTGAATCTAACCTGTGCATCAAAAGATACATTTTACAACCAACCACAAAACATGAACATTGACATTTGTGACTGCTGATCAAAGTGATCAATGAGACGAACTGATGAGATTTGATGGTGAGAAAAGGCGAGCAGAAAACAGTCAGTCAGCATGTGAGCAGTTGGTGGACGGTCCCTCGTTTCAGAGGATCCTCAGCAGAGAGAGTCCACAGCAGTACACCAGACTCTTCACTATCAGCACTGTGTAGAGCACACAGAGCAGCTTCACCCTGCACTGAGACTGGAAGGACCCTGACACACACACACACACACACACACACACACACACACACACACACACACACACACAGACAGAAAGACAGACAGTCTAAATTTCTTCAGAATGGTGCTATGGTCAGTGATTGTTTTTGTATGTAAAGAACTCACCTGCTGCAGGCTGCGTTACGATGGAGGTAGGTGGTGGTGCGCTGGATGTGGTGGTGATGCTTCTGCTTGTTGTTTGAACTGCAGCTGTATTCAAACATACAGTACATCCAGACTGTTACACCACTGCATGAAGTCTGTTGTGTCATTCTACTTCATATAAAGTAGGCACTGTACAAATAAGCTTCATTTAATCTGACCTGTTTTTAATTAGTAACAAGGTTTAACTGTGATATTAATTAGCAATAAAAACAACAACAACAATAAAAATAGAAATAACACAGCAGTGTATCAGAGACCACATTTATTATGATTCTCTGATGCTTCAGGTGTGGATGCAGATTAGAAGGTTCTTCTCCAGCAGCTTCTGCAACACTTTCCTGAGGTTATCTGGACAGTTATAGAGTCAATTAGCCTGATTATTACTGTACAACAGAAACATGTAGCTGCAGCAGACAGGGAAGGACAAACAACTGCTGCAGCCTGCACACTACTACTTACAGCAGCAGGTCAACATGACACATTATTACCTACTTGTGATTATGCATTAGGAAAGTAAAAGAGGTTGTACTTCAATTAAATAGTTACACATGCCCGGCAATATGTCTAATTATTAGTCAGTGAATTTCAGCACAATGTGAAACATTCTAGGTATGAGGAGGAACACTGAACAGCAGCAACAGCAGCAGCTGACCAGATAAGTTAACAGGTTTGACATTCAGATGATTCATAAACATCCTCAGCAGCTAACGAAGCTTTATTATCAGGCCTGTCACTCTCTCTCTGACCTGAGATCCACATCAGTAACCCATCCCCCACTTTCAGTGTGCAGCACATTCAGTGCTCACGTAACACGGCAACCCAAGTGCAGGTCGGAGTCATGGCCAGGTCAGAAGATTCTTTTCTTTCTTTCTTCAGCACATCACACTCATTACCTTGTTCTGTTTGGGCCTCCACTGTGCCCCCCTCGTGCTGGACGGAGCAGCGGTATTTATACGTGTCGAGAGCGTCCTGATCAAGCGGCAAGATGGTGGCGGTACATCCCGACTCACTGAGCTCCAGCTGCTCTCCCTCAGCAGGGAGCGACTCCACCTGATCCTCCTTTTGTCTTTCCCAGGAGAAGCGGACCAGAGGAGGAAACATGGCTGAGGCCACACACAGCAGGGAGCTCCTCCCCTCCAGGGGGGCTCTGGATGCTGCTGGGTACACGCTCACCACAGGCTTCACTACCTGCTCATCTGAAGCTTGACAGCAGCAACAAGCAGCACAGACACACATTGACACAGTCAACAGCAGCTTCCAGCACTGCACTGCATTCAGTGTGATCCTGGAAACTACATGGATTCTGATCACTAAACTACTCATCAATACAGCACAAAGTTCAACACATAGACTGGATTCACCTGCACATCAAACACACTCATCATGTCATGTCATCATATGTTATATGGGGACAAACAACATTATGTGTTCAGCACTTCTTTCTTTCAATGTGCACATTCATCATTATTATGACTCTTCCTAATAATAATATAACATCATATTTTCATACAATGGAAAATCTTCATCTGTATCGTGATAAAAGACAGATTATAATAAAGGACATATTTACCCTCAAGTTTAATACGCGCTAACATTTTCATGTGTACATTATCCACCAGATATTATACATATTTTTTAAAAATGCATCTTGAATTTCATGATTTAATACACAATTACAAATACCTGTTTTCATATATGTAATGTGAAAAAAGATGTTATTTTATATAAAAGAAGGTAAAACTTTATTGGTTTAATGATATAAAATATGATTTAATCACGAAAATGCTCCTTTGCAAAATTTAAAAGATGCTTTAAATATTTTGTTAATATATATTTTACAATAAAATATATATTTACATTCAAATTAAATACTTTTTAAATTTATTGCAACATGTCTAACAAGTTACAGATTTTCCAGTGTGTACTTTAGTTCAGCTGCTAAAGAAAAACAAATCAGTTCATCAATAATATCATAATTATTATTTTTCAGTATTTTAACATTCATACACAATTATAATGAAATGTTCAGATATGTTGAATATGAATAATAACTGCTTTGTAATATAACATGAAGAAAGGTGAGAATTTATTGATCCTTTACAGGAACTTCATGTATGATTAAATAAAATGTTTTAATATAATATAATATGATATGATGTAACATAATTTAAAATATGTCATACACAATTTTTACGACCATCCGCTGCTAATACATTTACTTTGTATTTGAAATTTGGTTTGACATTTTTCTTTTGTTACATGTTATTATGCATTAAATTATTGATGAATATATTTATCATCATGTATAAATTATTTAAAAGTCAATCAACATAGAAAATACATAATTTCATGTGACATTGCAAATCACACAGTATAATTTTTTAAAAATATATAATATTTTTATATTTAATTATGATCAGTATATTTTATATTTCTTGTAAAATCATATTCAATATGTGTTTGTCTTCATGTATAAATATATTTCACACTAACAGACATATGTACCATCATATAAAATACATTTCACCATTTCATAATGATTTATTCATGATCTTTAACAACATATTTAAAGTCATATTTTTTCAAAGACACTTACTGACATTTATTAAATTATGTTTAATATCATATATGATGTTGTTTTATAAAAACAAGAGATGGTGCTGAATTACTTTTTTTTGGCCTTTTATGGCTTTATTGATAGTACAGCTGAAGACATGACAGGAAACAGGGGAAGAGAGAGGGAGAGTGACACGCAGCAAAGGGACCCGGGCCGCTGCAGAGCCTCGGCACACGGGACATGTGCTCTACCAACTGAGCTAAACGGCGCCCATTGTGCTGAATTACTGAGAGGATCAAATACTGTATATTTGTAACATTGCCAATATCATACTTTTTCTCTATGAATCAGTTTGATCTCCAGCAGAAATAAAGAAGAACTTCAGCTGTGTAGGGAGATTTAAATATCTTTTCAGGAGTTATGAACATTTTTATGGAACAATAGCTGCACGGCTGCAAGAATTCTCTACTAATTATGAACAAACTAACATGTAAAGCCTGAAGCAGTAGAAACTCATTAAAAACACATTTTCAACTTGTTCAATAAAACAACTGAAGGAAAATGAAGCTTTATTCTTACCTGTTACAAACAGTTTAGTTCCCGAGAGAAAGGCGAGGTAATCATTTCTTCCCACAGTGAGAAAGAGTAATACAAAAACCTGTGTGCTGTTGAACGTGTCGGCTGAGATGAACGAGTCCAAATGATGCTGCAGGATCATGTTTCAGCTCCATGATGTGTTTCTCTAATGTTCATATCAACATGACTGTCTCTTCTTTTATTGTCTTTTTAGACACACTAGCAGTGTTGCTCTGTGGATGCTAATGTCTGTCGCTCCACTACTTTAGTCCACATGGATTGGACCTGGACCAAGGATGGATGGATAGACTGACATGACATTTTCTACACGCATTCATGGTCCCCAGAGGATGAACTTCATTCATTGACTTTGTTGATTCTGACTTGTTATCTAGCTCCACCAGCAGGTCCACCAGTTCCTGGTCCTCAGTCGGCGGCCCAGTCGACACCTGTTCCAGCTTCCTTGTCTGCAGGTCAGCAGACTCGCACCAGAGCCGGACCGGCGGTCTTTCCTGATCCCCGTCCAGACCTCCAGCTGCCGGCCTCCTGCTCTGCCTTGCAGCAGTCCTCTGTTCCTGTTCTGCAGCAACCTGTCTGAGCTGAGCTGCAGCTGTCTCCAGTTCCTGTGCTGAATCAGTCTCCTGTGGCTGTGGTTCTGTAACCTCTTGTTTTCCTGACTCTGACAGCTCCACCAGCTCCAGTGGCAGCTCCTGCCAAATCTCTCAGGGGGGCAACTGTTGTGATGATGTCTAAGGTGACTCAGGTTAATGAAGGCAGCTGATATTGTCATGTTGCAGTGAACTATTTGTACAGTTTGGATGAACATTACACAGTTATCATCAACAGATGGGTCGACATTCATGAGTTCAATTTCTCCATATAATTTGCTTTCGTTTCTTTATAGTTCGGTTAATCTAGGCAACAGATATTTTGTTTGGTTTGACCATAATTTGCCCATGTTATACTATTTTTTTTCTCTTCTGACTATTCTTTTATTCCTTTTTTTTCCAGAGGCCGGTGGTGGTGCTGGTGATCAGGGTGGCGGTGTCCCTTCCCTCCCTGTGTGCTGTGCTCCCCTGGGATTTTGGTTGTTCACAAAGTGTGTCTGAGTGTGTCTGATTGTCACGTGCCTGGGTGAATTATGATATTTTGTTTGGACACCTTCCCTCTGTAGGATAGTATATGGGGTCCTGACATGGGCAGCACCATAAATATATAATATGTAGGAGACACTGCTCACACACTACTTTGATATATATGATAATTAATCACTGGTCATTAATTTTGCACTCGTAAATGGGGCACCACCTCCGTGTTTGGTTCTTGGAACAATCCAGAGGATATTATTCCAAACACCTAACTGTACCAGTTGGCTTGGACGGTTAGAGTCCATTCAAAATCAATTCATTCAGTCTCAATATTCTGAAGTAGTGACTTCTTTGCACGTATCCATTGGTTCTCCACATTAAAATTAAGTTCCAGACAAAGACAAACGATTATATATATGTTTATTGACTAAATAATTTGTGGTAAAATAAATGACATGACAATTTTAGACAAACAACAGATAACAGAGAAGGTAAAGACTGTAATAAGAAAAGTAATAAAGTCACGTGACCATCGGTAGATGTAATGTAAATGTAAATGTACTTTATTTATACAGCCCTTTACAACAATCCTTTCGGTGTACCAAAGTGCTTTACAGCAGGTAATAAGTAAAAAGACTAAATAAAAAACAACAATTTAAAACAATAAAAACAGTGAAAGCAATAAAATACAACAAAATAAAATAAGATAAAATAAGATTTAAAAAATGTCATCACGCTACTGGTTATTAAAAGCCATCCTAAATAAATAGGTTTTTAGCTTGGATCTGAAGAGGCCCAGTCAGAAATAACACGCATCTCCACGGGGGGCTTATTCCAGAGCCTGGGAGCAGCAACAGAAAATGCTCGGTCACCCCAGTGTTTATATTTTGACCTAGGCACTTCCAGCAATGGTTGGTTAGTTGACCTCAGAGCTCTACCAGGATTACGGACAGTTAAAAGCTCAGATAAATACGATGGGGCGAGGCCGTTAAGAGCTTTAAAAACAAACATTAAAAGTTTAAAATCAATTCTATAAAGGACAGGAAGCCAATGAAGGGAGTTAAGAACAGGAGTGATGTGCACACGTCTGTTAGTGTTGGTTAAAAGACGGGCAGCAGCGTTTTGCACAAGTTGAAGGCGACTAAGAGAAGACTGGGAGACGCCAACATAAAGTGCATTGCAGTAGTCTATCCTTGAACTTATTAGAGCATGTATGGCTTTCTTAAGGTCGTGACGGCTTAAAAACATTTTAACTTTGGCCAGAAGACGTAACTGGAAGAAACCAGTCCTGACAACATTGCCGATTTGTTTGTCAAACCTCAGATGACTGTCGAAGGTCACTCCCAGATTTCTGATGGTTGAACTGAGTTTTGAAGACAAGGTGCCAAAGCCAGCCGTCACAGTATCCCCAAACACAATACATTCAGTTTATCACCATTTAAATGAAGAAAATTTTGGGCCAACCACAGCTTAACATCAGAAATACAATCAAGCAAAGAACACTGTGCAATGTTACTATTTGGCTTCACTGGCAGATAGATTTGTAGGTCATCTGCATAACAGTGAAAAGAGAGGTTGTGCCTGGCTATAATTGACCCAAGTGGTAACATGTATAATGAAAAGAGGATAGGGCCAAGAATAGATCCTTGTGGGACTCCACAGGAGAGAGGAGCACTGGACGAGGACAGATCACCAACCATGACGGAGAAGGTTCTACTGGACAAGTAGGATGTAAACCACTTCAATGCAGTGCCGTGGATGCCAACATAATTACTTAGGCGTGACAGGAGAACTGAATGGTCCACCGTGTCAAAGGCTGCTGTGAGATCAAGCAGCACTAAGACAACGGGGCACTTGGCATCAACAGACAGAGCAATATCGTTGTGAACCTTTAACAGTGCAGACTCGGTGCTGTGACGAGACCTAAACCCAGATTGGAATTTTTCAAGAACAGAGTTGTCTTCAAGAAAGGACTGTAATTGTATAAAAACAACCTTTTCTAAAACTTTAGAAAGAAAGGGCAGATTGGAAACAGGTCTAAAATTTGATAACACTGAGGGGTCAAGATTAGGCTTTTTAAGAAGGGGCCTGACCACAGCATGTTTAAAGGCAGCTGGGACAGTTTCTAATCTGAGGCAGGATTTAATAAAAACCAGGAGACTGGGCCCCACAGTATTAAAAACCATTTTCAGCACCTTAGCAGGGACGATATCCAATGGGCAATTTGTAGGTTTCAGAGATTTCACTACGTCACCGAGACAATTGAGGGAGACCAACTCAAACTGGTCAAACACAGCAGAATGAGCTCGGGCAGCAAGCAGATCCTTATTAGTGTTCGTAATGACACTCTTACTGGTGTCTTTTCTGACAGAATCCACTTTGTCAACAAAATGATGAAGAAAGTTCTCACAAGTGGCTATTGAAACATCCGTCACGGCAGAAGTGCATGGGTTAACAACAGCATTAATTGTATCAAATAACACCTTGGGACAATGACTGCTGCTAGAAATAATATTAGAGAGGTACTGAGATTTTGCTTCACGTACAGCTCTCTGATAATCAGTGAGGCAGTCCCTTAACATTTCCAGAGACACATGCAGTTTGTCTTTCTTCCATCTGCGTTCTGCCTGCCTGCAACGATGCCTGATGACACGGGTGGTGTCGTTCAACCAGGGGTCCATTCTTGGTTTGGCAGATTTTGCCTAAAAGGGGCAATGGTGTCCAGGATCCCAGCACAGGTGGAGTGGAAGGAGGAGAGAAAAAGATCGGGACAGAGAGGGGAAGCCAAGCCGTTCAAGGCAAGAAACTGTGAGTCATTGAAAGCAGCAGTAAATTCATCGGCAGTGGAGGGAGTGATGATACGCAGCTGACGGGATGGAGCAAGAGGTTTGCTGACTGATTGGGGCGCTATCAGTTCAAAAACAATAGGGAGATGATCTGAGATTGCAGTCTCAGAAATCTCCTTGAGGGAAACTGAGAGCCCGAATGAAATAATAAGGTCCAATGTGTGCCCAAGATGGTGCGTTGGTTTATCCACTGATTGAATTAAATTAAAAGTTGCCAACAGGCTTTTGAAGTCAGTGGCGAATTGGTCAGATGGGCAACAAACGTGAACATTAAAATCCCCACAGATCAGGAGCTTGTCATATTTTGGGAGGATGTCAGCCACAAACTCAGAGAACTCATGGATAAAGCCCTTATTATATTTCGGAGGGCGATAGACAACTGCACACAACACAGGGCTAGCAAACTCCACCACAAACAATTGTAGTTCAAAAGAGGAGTATGCACCTGTGGGAAGAAGCCGACATTTAAAACTGTCATTGAACACAGCAGCTAGTCCCCCCCCTCGCCCCGACACTCGCGGGGAGCTGAAGAAAGAACAGCTGGGTGGGAGGAGCTCAGAGAATGCGCTGTTTTCACCTGGTTTCAGCCAGGTTTCAGTCAACATGAGGAAATCCAAGGAATGCGAAGTAAAAAAGTCATTTAAGATAAAAGTCTTATTCACAACGTATCTGGCGTTGATGAGAGCCATGCGGACCAAACGCTGATCCGTCCGTTGGGAGGCCCGGTTAACCGGACGAAGATTCTCAAGCACGCAGCCCCGTTTGCGGATTCTCAGGGGTCGGCGGCAGGGAAGTGGGTACCCGGCCTCCGGTATGGCCGGCAGCAGCCATCGGTAGGAGTTAACCGCGGAGCCTCGGATGCCAGAGCCGACGCAGTCCCTAGAGATCAAACAGCGGGTGACGAGCGTACGTGGAGGACGAGGCCAGGTGAGCTTTAAGCCGGCATATTACTCCACCTCTCTTTCCTCGTCTTCTGCTGCGGCTGTTGCGTGGTAGCCGACTAGGTAGACGCCATAGGTAAGAGGGTACAGACACCAGAACAGGTAGCGGTGGCTTTGACTGATAGTTAAAGTCCTGGATCGGTGGTTTGTCCACAAAATCGCCGATTTTTAAGAGACTCAGGCGATCATACACAAGTAGTGATGACACTTTGTCAGATAAAAGTGATAAAAACAGCACGATACACAGAAAAGGTAGCAGAGGTAGACGGCCAGCCACACACAACGGCGCCATCTTGCCTCTTGCCCAAATTAACACCAGTGATGATGGATGCGTCTTGTGAATGGTAAAGTTAAAGGGTCGGGTTATATATATTAAATATTATGGAAGTAATTTTTAATACTATGAGACCTTAATCTTAATTCTCTTAAATTCATAAGATAGGAGTAAGAACTTAGACAGAAGTCAGAACTTTGACAGAAGTCAGAACTTTAGACACCACTCATTCTCATGTGTGCGGATCCAGCTGCATGAAGACGCTCAGTCGGTTTTGTCTGGGAGTCAGGAGGCACTGAAGTTTGGTGTTCTTGAGAGTTCCGGGTTGGACTACGGCACAGCGTGTTGGTCCAGTAGCCAGAGCGAAGGCCGGTACTCTGTTGAGGAACTCTTGGTCCGAAGGCCCAGCGGGGTTCCCGCCTTGGGAGCGTTGGGGGCAGAGTCGGTCTCGGCTGGGAGCACACAAAGTCTCTTTTTGTTGGAGGATCCTTGCAAGGCTTGCAACGTTCTTCATCAGATGATCACAGTCTCGAAAAAGTCTTTTCTTGGTGGTTTCAAGTAGTGGTACTTAAGTTCTGATTCTGAAACTAATTCAACTTCTTCTGAATCAGGCGGTGATACTTTAACAGTATAAAATCAAAAAGAAAATAATTTGTTCTATTAAAAATTGAATAAAAGTAAAATACTTAAAGTAGGGATTCAGTTTGCTTGTCGTAGAGCTTGACAGTGTCACACCTCCTGTGATCTGAGTTGAGGCTCCCAAAAAGTTAATCTAACTATACTATTGGATTTAATGCATGTTTTAACCTTCCCAAAACTTCACCATCTTAAAAGTCGAATTGTTGCCTTTGTGAAAAAATGCAACATGATAATGATCATTTGTCATTCAAAAGAATTATAACCTGATTAAGACATGAAGCACCAAAGTATACAACATATAACAATACAGTATACAATACACAGTAGAACCAAGGACTTATACATATTCCTTGTAGTTCTATCTTTAACAAAACATATCAGACAACTGGTAAATGATACAAGTATTACACAAGGAATGATGATCTCCAAGTCTCTCCTCTATCGACAAAGGGGAGGGGTGGTTTCTGTTGACCTCAAACTCATTGAGTAATAAACTTCTTTTGGGCTTGACAATAGCATGGGAAAGATCTATTGTATTACCTTACGCTATTTTGGAATCTGCTAAAATTAAGAAGTTGGAATTGTAGTTTATTTGTTATTTAGGGCATACTTGAATTTGGGTGAGGATAGACTGCAAGGGGGATTGGTATGTCAGACCCAGGAACAACAACGGTCGTAAATGATAGTTGGACATGTGAGGAGAAGAACACACAGATTAGGTTTCCCATTAAGCCTTCCCCCACTGGAGAATGTTCCAGAGGCAGAGAAACGTAGATTAGTAAGACATCTTAAATCACCACATCTATGTTAGAAACCAGTCCTCCTGCCTTTTGGTGTGACCAAAGAAAACTCTGTCGGGCTTGACATGGTTTTGACCTGAGGAAAAGGGGTTCATCTTCTTTGGAGGAAGGGGAACAGACCAGATGTGCTAATTCGTTGTAAATTACTAAAAGAAGGTCTCTGGTGATCTGTTTATTGCAAGATGAACAACATCTTCCCACTCGTGGAGAGGAGAGGATTTTGCCAGGCCAGGATATGGGGGCTTTCAGTCCCATATGCTGGAAAAAGGAGTCGATTTGGGTTAAAGGTAATCATGGCCGAAATGAGACCACTTTAAGATGCAGAGACAAAGGCTTGTGTTCCTACACCTCACTAGTTTTCCCCCACCAATGAGCCTCAGCCCTGAATAGTCTCTTTTATATTTTTTGTGGATGCTGCATTGTTTTAATATTTAATAATAAAGTGTACTTAACTGGGAACCATGTCTCGTGCCTGATGAGTTCACCTTACTTGCGTGCCCTTAGATCAACCGACAGAATTAAATCTTTGGTGAAAGTCCCAAGGTGGCGTTGTTGCAGTCAGTAGGCTACGAGTGGAATCAGGTCAGCTCTACTACCCTCCTGAATACAGGCAATCCGATGCTTGCCACATTTTCATATTACAGTTTTTCATCACCTTCCTGTCCAGTGAACACCATGAATCTCCAGATGTGCTGATGTTTAATGTTTGTGATAAACTGAAGGATGAAGTGTTCCTTTATATGTTGACTAAATTCTCCTCCTCCTTCAGCTGAATAAACTCTTATAGAATATGATGCATTGCTGTAGATTTAACTAGCCAACAGTGCATAAAGTAGTTGAAAGGAGCTCAACCTGCAGTAAAATGGCACATTCACATTGATGCAGCAATATTAATCCGAAAATATCAGCTATAAGAGGAGAACACTGACCATGTTACTGCAAAGACCCAAGGTGATAAGACTTCCCTCCCTCAGTAGAAACTTCCTGATGGTAAACTTGCTCTGGTGTTTCTGATTGATTGTCAATTCATCCTGATAACTATGACGACTGAGCACTGAGCACCAAACAATTACATATTTTGTTTGATTTGGAAGTTGTTTATTTAATTTGGGCCTTGTATTGTAAGAATGTACACATTTAAGCAATGTAGGGTTCTGTATAATTTTCTGTTGTATTTAATCATGTCTTTCTTTGTATTGAGTTACCGTGGTTGGGAGAGATCTCTTCCTGGTGAAACAAACGGCAGAGCTAAGGGTGGAACGTTCTTAAAGCTTGCTTTGTAGTTAGGGCACAAGTGATGCTCATCAGAAGTGTGCTGGAGGAGATGGAAGTGGATGAGCAATACCTGCCTCCTATTGGTTCACAGGTGGACCTTGACCTCAGCCAGCAAGCAGCATGAGGTGTGATCAATCTGTACTTCTGAAGTATTTCAGGAGAATCCTGGGAGGACAGATATTGTTGAGCATGACATTATTGTGAGAGAAGGTGCTTCTGTGAGAAGACTGAGTTACAGGATTCCTGAACGCCTGCTGACCTCACTGAAAAACGAGATTGACCTGATGATGTCCCTGAGGATCATTAAGACCTCAAAAAACGAGTGATGTAACCCGGCAGTCCTGGTGCCAAAGAAGGATGGCAGCATGAGGTGTTCTGCATTGACTTCAAGTACCTGAATTCCATTTCTCAGTTTGATTCTAACCCAACACCCAGAATTGATGACCTGCTTGAACAGCTGGGTAGGGCTAAATGCTTGACCACAATAGATTTGCGCAAGGGTTCCTGGCAGGTGCCGTTCACTCAGTGGTCCAGAGAACTGACGTCCTTCAGGACACCCTGGGGTCTCGTCCAGTTTACAGTCCTGCCATTTGGGTTGCACAGTGCTTCAGCGACTTTCCAGAGGCTCATGGACCAGGTACTTTGTGATTTCTCTGGCTTTGCTGCAGCATATCTGGAAGATATTGTTATTTACAGTACCGCCTGAAACATCTGCGGGTGGTCTCGGATCGTCTCTACTCTGCTGTGCTGACTGTAAACCCATCAAAGTTTGTCTTTGTGGCTGCAAAGAAAGAGTACCTGGGCTACATAATTGGTAAAGGGGTGATACAGCCACAGGTCAGTAAGATCCAGGCCATTGAGTCATGTCCTTGGCCACAGATAAAGAAGCAACTTCGTTCCTTCCTGGGCATGGCAGGTTTCTATCACTGCATCATAGTACATTTCCCTGCCAGGGCAGCTTGACTCACAGACCTAACAACCAGTGGACAGAGGAGGCAATGGCAGCTTTCCACGACATCTGGCAGTCATTGAGTAAGAAACCTGTTCTATACAGACCAAAACAGATGCTTCTTACAGGGGTCTAGGGGCTGTGTTCCTCCAAGGACCACCAGGTACACCATTCGGTTGCCTACATCAGCAGGAAACTGTTCCCCAGGGAGGTCCGTTATTCAACAGTGGAGAAGGAAGCACTGGCCATCAAGTGGGCCCTTGACTCCTTCCAATGCTACCTATTGAGTAGAGAATTAACCCTGGAGACTAATCATAGAGCACTTCAGTGGATGGAAAGGATGAAGGATACCAATGGGAAGAACACATGGTGGTACCTGGCTGTGCAGCCGTTCCCCCTCAGCATCCAACCAAAAAAAAAGAATTACCCAATTTGGGATAAAAATAGTATATAAAATAAAATAATAACACAAAATAAAATAAAATAAAAATCCCAGGTAGGGAAAAACTAATAGTTGATCACCTCTACCCCTGTTCCAGCGAGGGTCCTGAAAGGGGGGCGTGTGTGATGACCACAGTCATCACAGGGTAAAATCTAACCCACTCACTCTCCACTCTCCCCACTCTCCCCACTCAGCCACACCAAGCAATTAACATTAAACAATTTGGTAGTGCACATTTTGTTTGATTTAGAAGCTGTTTCTTTACTTTGGGCCTTGCACTGTCAGAATGTACACATTTAAGCAATAATTTTCTGTTGTATTAATCATGTCTTTCTTTGTATTGAGTTACCGTGGTTGGGGGATATCTCTTCCTGGTGGAACAAAAGGCGGAGCTAAGGGTGGAGCATTCTTAAATCTTGGGCCAAGGTTTGGGTATAGTTAGCTTGCTTTGTATTTAGTTGTAGTTGGCGTCCAGTTTGTTTTCTTCTTGTGTATTGTTTGGTTTGGCAAAGCCACTATATATGTGCTCCCTTATATAGTTTCGTGAGGTCTGTTCTGTTGAGTTAGCATCTCAGTTCTTTGTTGTAATATCGAGTTTAGTTCTCTTTTTTTGACCCCTTTTATAGGCTTAGTTAATAAGTTTGCCATGGTTTTTGTAAAATATTGCTTATCTGTCTGATTGATAGTTTTATTGATCACTGATATAGTGTCGTAAAAAGACTTCTGTTTTCTTGGTTGGTCCAAAAGATTTCAAAGATCAAAAAGTCACCAGGAGTCTTCAAGGCTGAGTGCAATAGAACTTTATTTGCCGGCAAAAAAGAGCGGGATCAGACACAGACAAAATCTGTGAAAAAAACAAAACAAACTGACTGGCTCAAAGCCCCGAACATCCTCTTTTAAACACAGAAAAGTGGGTGTGTCTGTTCGGACAACATGGCCTAAACCAATCATTGTTCTGCTTAATTTCTGCTGACACTGTTATTTCTCGATGGAAAAATACCATACTTCTAATGGAAAATCCCTGTACCTCTAGTGGAAAAACCCTGTATTACCTTCTGCGCTTGCGCGAAGATTGGCGTACGTGCAGAGCTGCATTTCGACCAGTTGGCAAAGCCACTATATATGTGCTCCCTTATATAGTTTCGTGAGGTCTGTTCTGTTGAGTTAGCATCTCAGTTCTTTGCCATGGTTTTTGTAAAATATTGCTTATCTGTCTGACTGATAGTTTTATTGATCACTGATATAGTGTCGTAAAAAGACTTCTGTTTTCTTGGTTGGTCCAAAAGATTTCAAAGATCAAAAAGTCACCAGGAGTCTTCAAGGCTGAGTGCAATAGAACTTTATTTGCCGGCAAAAAAGAGCGGGATCAGACACAGACAAAATCTGTGAAAAAAACAAAACAAACTGACTGGCTCAAAGCCCCGAACATCCTCTTTTAAACACAGAAAAGTGGGTGTGTCTGTTCGGACAACATGGCCTAAACCAATCATTGTTCTGCTTAATTTCTGCTGACATTGTTATTTCTCGATGGAAAAATACCATACTTCTAATGGAAAATCCCCGTACCTCTAGTGGAAAAACCCTGTATTACCTTCTGCGCTTGCGCGAAGATTGGCGTACGTGCAGAGCTGCATTTCGACCAGTTGCACCTCGCCTCGCTTTGTTTTTTTTACATTGGGGCTTTCTCTGTGCCGCTATCACCGGCTCTTAGAAAAACTGGCCTTGAGGCCTTCAGGTTTTTGATAATTCACTCCCCTCCTTGATATTTCCCATTATATTTGACCACTCTTGGCACTGCATTTTTAAATATAATGAAAGTGTTACATATTTGGTTATATGATGTAATTCTTAGATTTGTGGTTACATTTTCACACTTGATATCATCTGACTATAGCAGCTTTAAACAGTAGATGCACTTTTCAGTCAGCTGGTGACCAGTAGTATGTTTCAGCAACTCTTTCACACTTGTTACCCTTTGTTTCTTATTTTTATCATTATAACATTATCAGTTACAATTAGTCACTATTTACTCACTGTGGGTATTTTATACTGACCACTATTTACTTACTATGGTCATTTTACACTACAATAGCTTTGACTTGGAATGAAGTTGTTCCAATATGAAAAAAAAAAAATTGCTTCGATATAGTTAAGTTGCTTTTGCCATTTTGCTGTAGCTTAGCTTGTTACATTTCTCTGGGGAGTGGCTTCGGTGTCGTGAAGCTTAATTTAATGTAGAGTAACTTGTAGTTCAGCTCACTACACTTTCCGAGTAGCTTGCCCAACACTGGCTACGACTTAGCTCTGCTAGCTGACTCTGCTCGGAGCACCGCCGGGGAGAGTTGGTGTTTACACCGCTGTCACAACAGCTTCAGACCGCCAGGAGGAGGAGGGGTTTAGGTCAGAGGCCAGAACGGGAAACTGAACGGGCTCAGCAGTCTCCATGGACATCATGACAAAGGTGAAGAGACAGAAGAGGACGCTGACAGGAAATTAAGAGAGACAGAGACAGAGAGCAAGGGAGAGACAAGAGACAAAAGACGAAAGACATCAGAGACAGCTTAACTAAATAAAATATTGCAGACAGACACAGAGTTGTGTTGTTTGAAGCACTTGTTCAAACTTTGTGAGCCACACAACAAAAAAGTCCTGAGAGTTTAGTTTGTAGATAAAATGTACCGTTTCATTACATCTGTCAAATTGTTACAGAAACCTGGAATTTGTATTTACACACTTGTGTGGGCAAATCACACAAAATACAAATGTGTAAATATTGTTGCTATAACGCAGGTTACAAATGATCTTCTGGAGCTTTGATGAAGAAGTTTTCTCTGACTCTCTCTGGACCATTGTTCCTCTGAATCCTGCCATTCTGTCAGTTTGACAGGATTCTGAATGCTTTCTGTTCAAACTCGGGTCGGTCAGTTATTCTAGAAGCATTTTTTGTTATATTTATACAAAATCTGTGAACATCGCGACAGCAATCAATAAATCAAACACTCTGACAAATAACAGAAAACAGATCTAGTATCTTTTCGTTTTTCATTTTCGACTTCAAAATAGAAATGAAATGGCCACAAGTACATGGACCAACATGTGTCCAAGATTTGTCTTTTAAAATGTCCTAAAGTGAAATGATGTGGTGAAATGTGCTGAAAGGTGTTAAACAACAAGTGCAGCTGGAAGTGTTTTCATTCCGAGCACATTAGTGTTGTGAGGGACGGATGGACTTTATTCAGCAGCAGGACGTTGGGCTGTAAATATTTGATGATGTTTGATATCATTTTATTGAAATATTCTGAAGTATGTTTGTTGTTTTACTGATACATCTGGATTATGTTTGAGTTTGTCATTGCATTATTCTCCTCTTTATTAGGGCCCGAGCAGGTCATCAACCTGTGAGGTCCCTACGATAATTGGAAAAATTATTCTTCATTATTATTATTACGCCCTATACCGCTTTGACTGCAGTTTTGGAAGCCTGAACATACCCAAAAACTCACCAAATTTGGAATATACGTCACATCTGGCGAAAATTTGATAATTTAATGTCGTTGGGTGAGGTCGTGACCTGCGGGCTCTGTAGCGCCCCCTAAAGTTCAGCCCCGCCTCCCACAAGTGCCTAGAAGAACAAAAATCAATACGCAGGTTTCTCATGACCAGACGCACAAAAAATCCTCTTGGAGCGATACCGTCACTCCAACAGGAAGTCAGCCATTTAGATGTGTGGCGGCCAATTCATGCCTACTTTAAAAACTACCTTGTCCTAGAGCTTAAACACCACAGTCTTCACATTAACTCAGTAATTTTCTTCATGCCTTGGAGAACAAAAGTTATCAAAATCTTTCAGCTGCGACATACTTTAGTGGGCGGGGCGGTGGAAACCATTTTTTCCCCTTGCGGTCAAACATCAAGGCTTTATAACATACAATTTCCTATCCACACCAAACTTCTCATAAGTGTAGAGGCTGTCTCCCCAAATAAATCTCAGCATCAACACTAAGTCGGCCATTTTGCTTTTGGCCACCATTTTGAAATACTGCCAATCTTCGTACTTAAATTATCTCCTCCTACAGATGTAACGCCACCGACTTCAAAGTGACTCAGTAGCATCCTCTGACCTTGAAGATGAAAAGTTATTAAAATCTTTATCCTACGTCATTCCTGCTGGCCACAGTGGAGCGGTCAATTCAAATCCTTCGCCGTAAAGCATCGTGTCCTCATAACTTCTTCATACAGTGTCCTATCTCGGCCAAGTCTCTCAGGAATGCAGAGGGAGTCGCCCTGATGAGATCTGTGTAGTCATGGGGCGGGGCCGTGACGCGTGGGCTCAGTAGCGCCACCTATTGTGATGCCCCACCTCCTACTTGTAACATAGAAGGACGAAAATTAGTACGCATATTCCTCATGACCGGATGCACAAAAAACCCATTTGGACCCCTAGTGTCAATCCAACAGGAAGGCAGCCATGTAGATGTGTGGCGGCGGTTTTGTCCAAATCATGCCTACTTTGAAAATTATCTTGTCCTAGAGCTTAAACACCACAGTCTTCAAAATAACTCAGTAATTTTCTTCATGCCTCGAAGAACAAAAGTTATCGAAATCATTCAAATGCGCCTAGCTCGGCCAAATCTAGAGGGAATGTAGAGGGAGTCGTCCTGAATAGATCTGTGCATCAATACTGTGTCATATCCATAGCGCCACCCACTGGAAACCCACTGGAAACATGAAGTAAGTTTTATCGCGGTAAACTTTGACGCCCTACATGCATGTACATGAATGAAATTTGGCACACATGTGTGTCATGACAAGACGCACAAATGACTCATTTACACCCACACTCTCAGTCCAACAGGAAGTGGTCTATTTTGCTTAGAAGCACATGAATTTATGGTGTACGTGATACAAGTCGCCACTAGGCACTGTTGTCTTTCAAGGCACATGTATCCTATCTAGATAACCTCTGAATGATTCCATTCAATTCCAGTAAGGCAGCCGCATATTCATCAGATTTTATTGAAACTTCAAAAGGTGGCAGCACGCACTTCTTGGAATAAAAGCTAGCAAACAAAGCAGAACTTAGATCAAAAGCTTGACACTGATAGACAGCCATAAATACATTTTTGAAAGAAGGCAAGTGAAGCATTATTCTACACTCATTTATGTGCAGTGATGACGAACATAGTCAGATGTACATGGCATTTGCAGGAAGTTTTGTCTTAACTGCACATAACAATATGGCATAACAGGGGGGTAATGTTTAGAGCCACATAATTGATAAGTCAGCGGTAGTAAGCCACAGCACACAATTTTTAAATAAGCCAGTTTGATAAGAATGCCATTTGTGTGTTGGGTCTGCCCTGTCAATGTGGCACACAACAAGATGTGTGTAGTTGTGATTTTGCCCAACTTTTTCGCAATGAACGAAGTGGCTTTCCCTGCGATTTGAAACAACTGAGTGAGTTCTTTGGTTAAACACAGCTACTGCGGGACCACTGGCCCCCCCAGTGCTCCCACCAATTTCCCTGACTGACTAAGGTGCTGGCTCAATAGGGAACTGTAATTTAAATCTCCATCTGCAGGGGTGCTAATGTGCTGAAAGGTGTGCTGTCTGACGGGAAGTCAGCGCAAGAAGCAGAAGAAGAAACAACAAGATTTTTGTATTTTTCTGAAATGTTTGTGTGTTTCTCAAACTTGAGGTAAATGTGTTGGATGCATATTGTCTTTAATGAAAAAGAGTCCAGGGGAATGCAATACGCAGCCACAGACTGGAGCTGAATCTGAGTTGCCACAAGAAGGATCATTTTGGTGTGCCTAAGATTTTCACTGGCCCCATCTGGCCCCCCCAATGAAAATGTTCTGGGGGCGCCACTGTGCAGGATGCGGTTAAACCTGGTCACTTGACCGCTGTCCCTTTACAAAAGGAAGAATCACATCTGGCTGCACTCCACTACCTATCTAAATCTGTGGCTTTCCACCCCCATCCTCCCCTATGATGCGCTGCCTTCCGGCCTTCACGGTGACAACAGAAGTCAGTGTCTTAGCTGCGCCGGCGGTCGAGTGGTTGGAGTGCATGCCACATACGCAGTGGACCCAGGTTCGAATTTAGGGCGGAGGAAGTTTACTGCAAGCCACAACCCCCCCTTCTCTGTCCCACTTCCAATCTATTCCCTGCAAAAACACAGGTGTCCATGCCTGAATTCCATACAAGATGTGTGTAGTTGTGATTTTGCCCAACTTTTCCGCGATGAACGAAGTGGCTTCCCCTGCGATTTGAAACAACTGAGTGAGTTCTTTGGTTAATCACCGCTACTGCAGGATGCTGGTCAAACCTGGTCACTTGACTGCTGTCCCATTATGAAAGGGAGAATCACATCTGGCTGCACTCCACTACCTATCTAAATATGTGGCATTCCACTTCCATCCTCCCCTATGATGCGCTGCCTTCCGGCCTTCACAGTGACAACAGAAGGCAGTGTCTTAGCTGCGCCGGTTGTCGAGTGGTTGGAGTGCATGCCACATACGCAGTGGACCCGGGTTCGAATTTAGGGCGGAGGAAGTTTACTGCAAGCCACAACCCCCCCTTCTCTGTCCCACTTCCAATCTATTCCCTGCAAAAACACAGGTGTCCATGCCTGAATTCCATACAAGATGTGTGTAGTTGTGATTTTGCCCAACTTTTCCGCGATGAACGAAGTGGCTTCCCCTGCGATTTGAAACAACTGAGTGAGTTCTTTGGTTAATCACCGCTACTGCAGGATGCTGGTCAAACCTGGTCACTTGACTGCTGTCCCATTATGAAAGGGAGAATCACATCTGGCTGCACTCCACTACCTATCTAAATATGTGGCATTCCACTTCCATCCTCCCCTATGATGCGCTGCCTTCCGGCCTTCACAGTGACAACAGAAGGCAGTGTCTTAGCTGCGCCGGTTGTCGAGTGGTTGGAGTGCATGCCACATACGCAGTGGACCCGGGTTCGAATTTAGGGCGGAGGAAGTTTACTGCAAGCCACAACCCCCCCTTCTCTGTCCCACTTCCAATCTATTCCCTGCAAAAACACAGGTGTCCATGCCTGAATTCCAGACAAAGGCAAAAAGAAGGCCGTAAAACTTCACACAACATAACGGTGCAGAATCGGTTGTCAAAACGTACCTGATTACTAAATGTTTTAGAAATCATTCACCTGTAGTCCATTTGGATGTCTGTGGATTGCAGGAAGTTGTTCTGACTTTACCTGAATGCGCTTAATACTGGCAGGGGCAACCCACCGCGTTACAAACACACGTTGGGAGAAGAGGCTGATGTTCACCCCCGGGGTGAACCGTCCCAAATGCAAGCGGTTGCCGCCTCCGTGAACAACGACCAAGAAACGGGACTTCAGCCGCGGCGCGTTTGGACGGCAGCACGCCCCGACGTGGCCCTATCATCACTGCTCGCAGTTTTAATTTTCTCATTGTGTTTGTCTACTTTTTCCTCTCTGTGTGAAACAACAATAAACCTGCTGGAATATCTGATGAAAATATAAATAAATAGAATGTGAAATAAATCGCCCAGTTCAGTGTGTTTGTGACTGTGGCTGAGATGGAGGTGAAACATGTGAACCTGGGCTGTGGTTTACTGCTCTCTTCCTGTCACAAACACTGTTTGACGTCTGTTCATCTGTTGGTTTTTGTTCAGGCTGCTCGCATCATTTCTCACTGTGGGGATCTCTCTTCCAACAGGAGCAGTAGTAGGTGGCTGAATGAAGGAGTGTAACGTTCTGGATCTTCAACTCACAGCCGTTCTGATTATTAACAGCTGAGAAATCATTTTTCTGAGGATGATTGTACCTGCCACCTATTTTACATCTGCTCTTGTCAATACGTAGAATCCTTGAGAATGTTTCTGTGTCTTTCTTCTGGTACCAGTATACATAGTTGTCATCACACTGGTCAGTTCCTCGACAGCTGAAGGAGACGTCTCCATTAACTCTCCTGGTCAATGTTAAATCCTCCTGAATCAGCTGTTCTGCCATAGCAACCAGCGCTGTAGAGAAGCAGACAGATAGATGAAGGTCAGTGTGACAGTGTTTGTTCCAGGTGGACTTTGTTGGCTCCTGATTGGCTGGAAACACTCACCTGAACACAGACAGCACAGAGCAGCAGCTGGGAGGAAAAGCATTTTGTGCAGTGGTGTTTCCTCTGGTGAACCTGGGGAGAAGTGGCGCTCTGACGCAGCTGAGGCCAAACCAGGACGAGCTGCCAGATCAGACGAGGGCCACGTGGTTTCTAACAGGTCCTCAGAGCTCCCATCAGCCCCTGCGGCTCACAGATAAGGCCGCCGCTGCCGATAGACGGCTCGGCTGAAGCTGCCGTGTGATAGAAATAGAAGCCAATCGTCCTGAGAGTTTAGTTTGTAGTTAAAACGTAACGTTTCATTAGATCTAACAAATTGTTACAGAAGCCTGGAATTTGTATTAACACAGTTGTGTTGGCAAATCACACAAAATACAAATGTGTAAATATTGTTGCTATGACGCAGGTTACAAATGATCTTCTGGAGCTTTGATAAAGAAGTTTTCTCTGACTCTCTCTGGACCATTGTTCCTCTGAATCCTGCCATTCTTTCAGTTTGACAGGATTCTGAATGCTTTCTGTTCTGTTTTTTTTTCTCATTGTGTTTCTCTCCTTTTTCCTCTCTGTGTGAAACAACAATAAACCTGCTGGAATATCTGATCAAAATATAAATAAATAGAATATGAAATAAATCCCTCAGTTCAGTGTGTTTGTGACTGTGGCTGAGATGGAGGTGAAACATGTGAACCTGGGCTGTGGTTTACTGCTCTCTTCCTGTCACAAACACTGTTTGACATCTGTTCATCTGTTGGTTTTTGTTCAGGCTGCTCGCATCATTTCTCACTGTGGGGATCATCTTTATAACAGGAGCAGTAGTAGGTGGCTGAATGAAGGACTTTAACTTTCTTGATCTTCAACTCACAGCCGTTATGATTATACACAGCTGAGAAATCCTCTTTCTGAGGATGATTGTACCCTTTATATATTTCATCACTATTCCTTTTAATACGAAGAATCCTTGTGAATGTTTCTGTGTCTTTCTTCTGGTACCAGTATACATAGATGTTGTTACACTGGTCAGTTCCTCGACAGCTGAAGGAGACGTCTCCATCAACTCTCCTGGTCAATGTTAAATCGTCCTGACTCAGCTGCGCTGCCATGGCAACCAGCGCTGTAGAGAAGCAGACAGATAGATGAAGGTCAGTGTGACAGTGTTTGTTCCAGGTGGACTTTGTTGGCTCCTGATTGGCTGGAAACACTCACCTGAACACAGACAGCACAGAGCAGCAGCTGGGAGGAAAAGCATTTTGTGCAGTGGTGTTTCCTCTGGTGAACCTGGGGAGAAGTGGCGCTCTGACGCAGCTGAGGCCAAACCAGGACGAGCTGCCAGATCAGACGAGGGCCACGTGGTTTCTAACAGGTCCTCAGAGCTCCTATCAGCCCCTGCGGCTCACAGATAAGGCCGCCGCTGCCGATCGACGGCTCGGCTGAAGCTGCCGTGTGATAGAAATAGAAACCCACATTCTTGTGAGCAGCAACACATTCAGGTTGGTGGTGAATTTAGTAGCACAGACTGTTATCTGTTGTTGAACAGCTGTGATGAAAAGACAAAAGGACAAATCAACAAAACTCCTCCACTGTGATTTGAAGCCTTAAACGTCCCCTTACATTTCTGTCATTTCACTGAATCATTTCATTTCTATGACACATCAAACCTTTTCCACACACAGTGTCACATCTTTATTGTGTCTCCTGTTGTTCATTCTCTTCATTAAAGCTACAGGATGTTTCACTGAGGGAAAGATTCAAAGCCAAGACTCCTTCAAATGGAACATTTCAACATGTCTGCTGCCTGTAATAACCGTCCTGTTTCCTGTGAAACAGGTGGTATTCAGGCTGTAGTGTCTGTGTCTTGCTTACACATCCTGAGCTATGATTCAATTGTGACAGGACAGGATGCTTCTGTTTAGACAGGTGTGGGAATGTGACAATGTACAGGTTTTCATGTCCAGGAGCACCACAAGCCACTAATCAGCTATTTGGTGTGTGTCAGAGATTAGATACAGGAAGAGTCCCACACCCAGGTCTGAACTCAGGTCAGCTCTCATGCCAGAGGTTTGGAGCTGACTTAATGTATACATTTACATCTAAGTATAGAGATACCATCCGGTCCACTTTAGGTGACATCAATAGAGTTCAGCAACACACAGAAGATGAGTTATTTTATAGGGACTGTGAGGTTGACCAACCCTTCTTTCCTCCCTTGGGACAGATGGACCCTCACTCCACCAAAGTGACCAATTAGAATAAGTAAGTAGGTGTGGGCGAATGGATGCACAGGCAGAGAAAGTAAGGAGGTGGTATTTGTAGATTTCCAAAGATCGAAGGCTCAAGAGAATTTCTGATAGAGCACAGGGCAAAGCATTGGGCATAACATTGCCATCGATCTGCGAATACTAGGATGAGGCCGCACTGGTTCAGACGCAGGCTTGAGATCTGTTTCAATAAAGATTGCTCTATAACTCCACACAGCCTTGCCTCCACAAAATTCTTTCATCATCAAAGTATACACGGACACTTTTCATGAAAATAACACAGAAACTACAAGGCAGAGTTCGGGTCCAAAAAGTGGTCAGAATGAAAAGAGACAATGTGTGGTTTGTAAGTGAGCTTTAAAACGACACATAGAAGTGTTTTCTGATGTGATGAAACTATCAGCAGGACCACATCATTTGTCTCTGTCTGTCAAAAGTGTCCATTAAGAACACAAATCAAAATAGAAACTATAGAAGAGCAATTCAACTCCAATTTACAAGGCAAGCAGTACAAATACACACAGTACCCACCAGCAGAGATGTACTTCAACTAATACTGCAGTACTGTCTCAAGTGAAGTGACACAGTGCTGTGATTAGTTAGACTTCTATAGTTATAGTTAGAATAGTACATGTCAGAGTAATATGACACCATCTACTGTAACAGGCAGCAGCAGAATAATATAGTAATAATATAGTTCATAATATAGTTGCAGTAGAAAAAGTATTTGAAGTATTTTTGGAAGTAGTACCAACAATAATGCCAGTAATACTCCTCATTTACTGCTGTGTGTTTTTTATCCACTAGATGTCACTGTGGGTTTGTCACCAGTAAAATAAGAGGGCGGAGCGTCATTGTGTCGTCATGGCGACCGTCATCAGTTTCACGTGGATGTCCCTGCACTTCCCGTGACTGACCACAGGGTGGTGGTGTTTCTCTGTGATGTGTAATGTCAGCACCAGCAGCAAACACAGAAATCCAGCATGTGATCAGCTTTAGTTTGAAATGTGTCACACAGCCGTGGTGGAAGAGCTGATTTATTGGTGTGACAGCGATCTAACAGCGTAAAGACACATGTAATGTAACACATGTGTTGTCTGCTGAGACAGCTGCAACATGTTGTCATTCTTCCAACAGTGTTTCATGGTGAAAATGATCCAAGTGTTCAGAGTTAGAACACACAGAACAGAACAAACATCCCTTCAGATGATATGAAATGTATCATAACTGTTCCTTCAGCTTCTTAAAGGAACACACTGACATTTGTCTACTTTGGTTTGACGCTGTTATTCCATTTAAAGCAGATTTCAATCAGGAGAGACGAGTGAATGAAGTAAAGATCATGTTTATGACAGCAGATGATATGTGATCAGTGAGTCTGCTCACAAAGTCTTTGTCACTTTGACTCTACAGGGAGATTTTGTGATGGAGGGGCGTCTGAACAGCAGCAAGAAAAATCCACCAAATACATAAAAAACAGCCCAAAGTTTCCCCCAAAGAATGCTGACTGACTGAGCAGGAATGAAATGGACACAATTAAACAAAGATGGTTTAATCTGTGAGGAGATGAAACATAAAGCCTGACATGAAAAAAAAAAAAACTTAGTTGATAAAAATAACACTGAAATATGAACAGACAGGAACAAAAGTTTTCTTTGTTGGTCTGTGATGAGCTTCACTGAACTTTCACTGGAGCTTCATCCGAAAAAAAAAACAAAAAAAAACTTTTTTTACAGAAAACATTAAATAAAGACGCAGCTGTTTGTCTGATATTCTGAATGAATAGAGCTAAAGGAACATAAATACTAATATAGGTAGTACTTCATCATATTCATGGAGGTGAGCTCCAGGTGGGGGGTCACTGTTGGTCTCTGGGCTCAGTTCAACTTTGTGTGGGTGGAGGGCTCAGTGGAAAAAAGGCTTCCAGACAACAAGAGAAAAGACAAAGCAGTCCAGAGAGGGAGAGGAGTTGATGAGTGTGTACAGCAGCAGATATGAATCTGTTCTCAGTGGTTATTAGGACTCATAAAAAACTGTTGAGAGCCAACCAGCACTTCCTTTCCTGCAGCAGACGGGCTGTGTGGGTTTCTGCTCTGCAGCCTCCTCACCGTTAGCTGCACTTTTTCACATGAACAACACAATGACAGTTACAACAGTTACAGCGCTCAGTACTCACTGTCTCAGCTTCCATCTGTCTTATTCACCTGGGAGACAGACACACAGTCATATAAATAATACTGATAATAGATTAATCATAATCCAATGTTTTTAAATATTTAGTGAATGTAACAGCTGACACATAAAAACTTGTGATATACATTCAAAACTAAAGAAACATCCAGTGTACATAACCACTAAAACAGAATTTAATAAAACTGTGGATATATATGTATATAATAATGTGTAGTAAATTATTTTATTTTTATCATGATAATATTTGTACATCATGATTAATAATAAGAGATTTTGTCACACCAGAGTTTTTGCAGTGAAAGAAATAAACAACTGTTAATTGTTGGTGTTTCTGAAATCTTCCATACTCATAAATTTCCCCTGTAAAAAATAAAATTTCAGAAAAATACAAACGTTTCTCCCTCAAAGTGTTTAAATGACAACGAGAGGATTTGCAGCAGCGACTCCTCGACTGTAACATTTACAGGAACATGTGGTTCATCTGTTCTCATCGATCAGAGCGACAGAACACAAACCACTCAGACAGAAACACAAACCACAGAGACAAACAAGTCGTCTTGTTGTTTAGTGAAGCTGAAGTGGAGTGTCCATGTTGGTTCACCTCAGGTCTCATAATGAGGTTCCAGCTGATCAGAGAGCTGCTGTCAGAGCCGTCAGAGTCGTGTGTCCGTCTCAATCAGTGGTCAGTTTCCAACAGTTCACCTGGTTAACCCCACTGAGCCACTGATCTCCTGTCAGTCAGCTTCTAGCTTCAGTTTGTATCAGTGCAGCTGTCTGTGCTTCGCTCACACAGCTCCAAATGTGACATGTGATTGTGGCATAAAGCCTGTTTTTAAGTTTCACGGCTGTTTTTCTCTGACTTACAAACTCTAAAACACTCATGTGAAGGTGTGTAACTGCTGTGAAAACACACTGAATGATTCTGGTGTAAAAGCTGTGAGAGTTAAATGATATTGTATTGGCTGATAAGAAATAAACACAGCCAACATTCAAACTGAAGGCGACTGATGAAGCTGCTGTGTGATCATTTTATAGTAGTTGTAGCTTGAAAGCAGCTCGCTCTGCTGTTTGTTCATGTGTGTAAACAACAGTGTCGTCAGCGTAGAGTTTGACATCCACACTGACACAATTATAAAAGGGGCTCAGCACTGAACCTGGTGGCACAGCCACACCTACTGACTTGTATATAATAGCTATATGTTTCTGTTTGCTTCTCTTTCTTTAGCTTTGTTGTCCTTGTTTAGCTGTATGCTAATATTCACATCTTCCTCTACATTTGTTCTTGCTGCTGTGTAAAAGTATATTGAGAGCTAATTACGACCAGAGTCAAATGACTTGTAGGCGTCAACATACATGGTCCATGAAGTTGATTCTGTTTCTGATGATTTGCTCTGAAGACAAACTGAAATCCATAAAAACAAGACTGTTTCTAAAACACACACTGTGATTTTTCACTTTATTGAGAATGTTACACTGAAAAAATTGAACAAAGCTGCCACACTCTGCATAATGTATTAAAAAGAAAGACAAGAAGAGAAAAATACTAAAACAATCAAATATCTAGCAGACAGCTAATGATTCAGCTTCATGTTCTATTATTATACAAGTCACAATTCAAAGTGGAAATAAACTAGAGGATGAAAATAACACTATAGCACAGAATTTATACTCAGTCACTGCAGATATATATGTGTATATATGTATTTATATATGTAGGGTGACTGAATCTAACCTGTGCATCAAAAGATACATTTTACAACCAACCACAAAACATGAACATTGACATTTGTGACTGCTGATCAAAGTGATCAATGAGACGAACTGATGAGATTTGATGGTGAGAAAAGGCGAGCAGAAAACAGTCAGTCAGCATGTGAGCAGTTGGTGGACGGTCCCTTGTTTCAGAGGATCCTCAGCAGAGAGAGTCCACAGCAGTACACCAGACTCTTCACTATCAGCACTGTGTAGAGCACACAGAGCAGCTTCACCCTGCACTGAGACTGGAAGGACACTGACACACACACACACACACACACACACACACACACACACACACACACAGAGTTAATTTCACCTTTCACTGCACACACAGTCATTAGATTCATTCTTCATATAGAAATATCTATAGTGGAGCTTTAAGGTAAAATCCCCAAAGTTTCTACAAACTTTTACACAAAATGTAGTATAGTGTCCCTAAAACGTGTTATTTGTCAGAGTGTGGAGTGAAAGCTCTCTCATTGGGATTAGTTGTGCTGTTGGACACTCTAACAGAATCAGGGAGTGTCTGTTTAAATCCTTCAATGATGAGCAGAAAGTGAACAGACTGATCTGCAGCCCTAACTGCAGCAGAACATTGGAGCTGTCCATGCAGAGAGGCAGCAGGTGATCTTACAGTCAGCTTGCTGCAGAGCTGGCAGGTCTGCTGGCTCTCTCTCTGGAGGACAGGAGGCTGCTGCAGCTGCTGGAACCTCTGAAACAGAAAAGAGGCCAAAAGAAATGTCAGTCCTCTGCTCCTCTGCTCTCTTTGACAGCGTCTCCACATGAAGCTGAATCACTGCTGAACACAGTCACCAAGCCTTCATTACCTTGTTCTGTTTGGGCCTCCACTGTGCCCCCCTCGTGCTGGACGGAGCAGCGGTATTTATACGTGAAGTTAGCGTTCCTGTCAACCAGCAAGATGGCGGCGGTGCGTCCCGACTCTCTGAGCTCCAGCTGCTCTTCCTTAACATGGCTCCACTTCTCCTGATCCTCCTCCTGTCTTTTCCAGGATAACTGGACCAGAGGAGGAAACATGGCTGAGGCCACACACAGCAGGGAGCTCCTCCCCTCCAGGTGGGCTCTGGATGCTGCTGGGTACACGCTCACCACGGGCTTCACTACCTTCTCATTTGAAGCTTGACAGCAGCAACAAGCAGCACAGACACACATTGACACAGTCAACAGCAGCTTCCAGCACTGCACTGCATTCAGTGTGATCCTGGAAACTACATGGACTCTGATCACTAAACTACTCATCAATACAGCACAAAGTTCAACACATAGACTGGATTCACCTGCACATCAAACACACTCATCATGTCATGTCATCATATGTTATATGGGGACAAACAACATTATGTGTTCAGCACTTCTTTCTTTCAATGTGCACATTCATCATTATTATGACTCTTACTAATAATAATATAACATCATATTTTCATACAATGGAAAATCTTCATCTGTATCATGATAAAAGACAGATTATAATAAAGGACATATTTACCCTCAAGTTTAATACGTGCTGACATTTTAATGTTTACATTATCCACCACATATCATAAATATTTAAACTAAATGCATCTTGAATTTCATGTTGTTCATGAATATTTACACTTGATATACAATTACAAATACATGTTTTTATAAGACTTATGTGAAAAAATGTGTAATTTCATATAGAAGACGGTAGAACCTTGTGGGTTTAATGATATAAAACATAATTATCAAAATGGTATCTACATATTTTTACGTTCACATAAAATACTTTTGAAAGTGGTTAAAACATGTTTAACATATTACAGATTTACCAGCATGTACTTCAGTTCGGCCGTTAAAGAAAAATAAATCAGTTCATCAATAATATCATAACTGTTTTTCAGTATTTTTACATTTATGCACAATTTATATACAAATGTTCAGATATGTTCAAAATGAATAATTACTGCTTTGTAAAGTAATTTGAAGAAAGGTCAGAATTTATTGATCCTTTACAGGAACTTCACATATGATTAAATTAAATGTGATAACATGATACAATATAATATAATATCATATAATATAAATATTAAAAACAGTATGTTGTACAAAATATTTACCATTACGAGCTGCTGACACATTTACTTTTGAGTATTCAAAATTCGGTTTGACGATATTATCTTTTTATTTCATCATACATTAAATTATAAATGTATTTATTTACAATTATACATGAATTATTTAAAAATTAATTAACATAGAACATACATATTTTCATGTACCCTTGTATATCATGCTGTATCTTTTTTTTTTATTTCATATTTTAGTATAATTAGTATATTTTATATATATTGTGATGTCATGTTCAGTGTACTTGTTTTCGTGTATTAATTCATTTTACACATAAGGACATTTGTACCATCAAATAAAATACAACTGCCATGAGGTCAGTTTGACAAATTCATAATTAATTATTTATGACCCTATACAAAATATTTAGAATAATATGTTCATCAAATACATTTACTGACATATATTCAATGAGGTTTAATATCATATATTATGTTGTTTTATAAAAACAAGAGATGGTGCTGAATTACTGAGAGGATCAAATACTGTATATTTGTAACATTGTCAATATCAAACTTTTTCTCTATGAATCAGTTTGATCTCCTGCAGAAATAAAGAAGAACTTCAGCTGTGCAGTGAGATTTAAACATCTTTTCAGGAGTTATGAACCTTTTTTATGGAACAATAGCTGCACGGCTGCAAGAATTCTCTACTAATTATGAACAAACTAACATGTAAAGCCTGAAGCAGCAGAAACTCATTAAAAACACATTTTACACTTGTTCAATAAAACAACTGAAGGAAAATGAAGCTTTATTCTTACCTGTTACAACCAGTTTAGTTCCAGAGCCAAAGATGTAAATCCGTCCTGTCCTCCCACAGTGAGAAAGTGTAATACAAAAACCTGTGTGCTGTTGAACGTGTCGGCTGAGGTGAACGAGTCCAAATGATGAAGCAGGATCATGTTTCAGCTCCATGATGTGTTTCTCTAATGTTCATATCAACATGACTGTCTCTTCTTTTATTGTCTTTTTAGACACACTAGCAGTGTTGCTCTGTGGATGCTAATGTCTGTCGCTCCACTACTTTAGTCCACATGGATTGGACCTGGACCAAAGGATGGATGGATGGACTGACATGACATTTTCTACAGACATTCTTGGTCCCCAGAGGATGAACTTCATTCATTGACTTTGTTGATTCTGACTTGTTATCTAGCTCCACCAGCAGGTCCACCAGTTCCTAGTTATCAGTCGGCGGCCCAGTCGACACCTGTTCCTGCTTCCTTGTCTGCAGGTCAGCAGACTGGCTCCAGAGCCGGACCGGCGGTCTTTCCTGATCCCCGTCCAGACCTCCAGCTGCCGGCCTCCTGCTCTGCCTTGCAGCAGTCCTCTGTTCCTGTTCTGCAGCAACCTGTCTGAGCTGAGCTGCAGCTGTCTCCAGTTCCTGTGCTGAATCAGTCTCCTGTGGCTGTGGTTCTGTAACCTCTTGTTTTCCTGACTCTGACAGCTCCACCAGCTCCAGTGGCAGCTCCTGCCAAATCTCTCAGGGGGGCAGCTGTTGTGATGATGTCTAAGGTGACTCAGGTAAATGAAGGCAGCTGATATTGTCATGTTGCAGTGAACTATTTGTACAGTTTGGATGAACATTATACAGTGATCATCAACAGATGGGTCGTCATTCATGAGTTCACCCTCAAGACACCTTTAGATGTAAAGGTAACTACATGTTAGAGCTAATAAAGGACAGTGGCACTGGGCCTGATAATGTGCGATTAATAACATTATTTACAGTTCAACTGTTGAGGAGATATAAATGCAGTGTTGGGAATGTTCAATTTCACTAGCAAGGACCACACCGCCAAAAGACAACAAAATGTTGAAGATCTTGGTTCTTTGAGTTCTTTAAGCACGTTGCGGGGAAGCTTTGTAGAGAATCCACCGCAACACCCGGGCAGCGACGGACCCCTCATGGACCTACGAAGGAGAGAAAAGCAAAGAAAAAACATGGAGAGAGAAATGGGGTGGGGGGAGGGGCGCAGAATAAGAGAGCGAGGAAGAGGAGAGGGTCAGGTGTTTTTTTATAGGAATACAGAAACTTCACCAGATAAGCTTCAATTAAAGCGAAACTCTCGCCAAAAATCAACCAAGGCTTTATTTGGGATTGAATATGAGTCAAACCTTCGTGTGAAAGCATAATTACGACGAAAGAGGCACTTTTAAGATTTACCGGCGTTTCGGTTTTGGGCACGTTCATTTTGAACGGGAGTGCATGGGGCAAGACATGCTAGCATCAAAATCGCTATTTTTAGAACACTAAGAAGGCTCGACACAACATGAAACTTTGCTCGTAGCATCACTAGGGTCTCTACTCATGAACAAGAGCATTGAGAACGGTGGCACAGAGCTCGGGGACCAGACCAGAGCGCTGCTGTCGGGGC